>NC_134485.1:329608509-329704783 GCF_040206685.1 Ascaphus truei | reverse complement strand
TACAAGGTTGCTTTCTCTGTTGGTTTCATATTATTTCAACCTTTAGCACCACTGTTGAGTATGATTTATATTACTTATTGACAGTTGTTGTGGACACTAGTGACTTTTAGTGTTGAGTGATATTTTTGTGTGTTTCATCATATATATATATATGTTTATACAATACAGATTTTTTCTAGGTGTCATGGGACCTAATTCTGTATTGCATCTTATATCTCAAAGAGACACATGATGCTCTAACACTACTGTAAAGGGGTCCCTCCCGGTTCACCTGATTTTCCTTTGCCCCCTGCCTTACCCCTGTGGCAGTGGGGGAAGGGGACGGCGACTTCTCCCGGTGGGCGCCGCCATCTGGGCCGGCGCCGTCGGGGTCCTGCTGCTCGCGCATGCACGGAGGGTTGCGCATGCGCAGATAGCCGCGGCGGCCATGTTGTGGGTGGCGCGAGGTTCACGCAATACGCAGAGGTTGGCCAGGGTAGCGGTGGCCATTACAAGTGTGCAGGAGCTCTGGGAAGTTGCGCAGGCGCAGTTAAGCTTAGCGGCGGCCATTACAGCTTCGCACAGGCGCAGTAGAGATCGCGCATGCGGTCCCCATAGGAAAGAGGTCCTGAGTGGACTACATCTCCAGCAGCCTCTGGGAATGCCCTATGATCCCTGTCACCTGCAGCCAGCCAGCCACTGAGACTTCTAGATTCTCTGCAGCTGGGAATTGGCTACATTGTTGTGTGCAGAGTCAGGAAGCAGACTGTGTAGCACATGAGTCAGTCAGACTGAGGATACAGAGGGGGAAAGAAGGGGGGCGGAGAGTTGCGAGCTTCTGCCCTAGGCCAGAAATCCCAGGCTAGAGTTGAGGCCCTGACTCCCCACTAGTGAGGGTGGGTGGTCACAGGGTCAGGCCCTAGGATAGGAACCTGTCACATTAGAGAGAGAGAGAAGACCGGGGGGAGGTTGGAGCTGGGAGCTGGGTGAGTTAGGGTGTGTGTGCAGGGAGCAGTAGCCCCTGGCACTAGGCATAGTTAACCCCAGGGCCCCCAAATAACGATTACCTTAACCCCAGTTTGTGGTTGCTTCAGGGACAGGTCCTATGTGAGTCGTTCTGCCCCTTTAGCTGTTTGGGTAAATTAAGAAGCACTTCGTGGTGCACGGCCTATTACTGGGTCTGGGCTCAGACCCCCCAGAGTTATATAGAGACTATCTTCACGGAGGCCACGCCAAGCAGTGACTGCGGCCTGCCGGCTGCAGACGGATCCACTCAAGGTGGAGACGGTGCGGTGCATGGTGATATTATCCACGCTGGAATTCACCCCACGCATAGGAGGACGTCTCGTCGGATCAGGCGGATCCAATTCAGTTGTGTTGCGGCACCCACGGGCTGGAGCCCCGGGCAGGTATCTATAAGTAGTGCACCAAAACATCAAGGGATAGCGCTATCTCCAACACACGTGGGTGGGGTTTGGACATAAGGTACTTTGGGGAATATCTATGGGGATGTGTGCACCCGGTGCACTTCTATGTATATGGCTATATGCTGTGTTTGACAATGCTATACATTTACACGCCCGGGGCGAGTGGATTTAACCTCCGGGCGAGTAAATATTGGCCCAAGCAGCACACGTGTTTGTTTTTTTAATTTCCCCCGTTCGCGCTGCTGTTTTTCCCCCCGCTCGCGCTGGAGGAAAAAAAAAAAAAAAGCCGGAGACGGGTTCATGTTGTTAGGGGAGATTACCCTGCCTCCGGCTCCCTGAGCAGTGCCCTCCCCCGCCTCTCAGCAATACTTTCCCTCCTCAGCGCTTTCACTCCGCCCCCTTCCAGCAGCCAGACCCCCCCTCACCCCAATCTCTCCCGGCTTCCGTGACTCCCCCTTACCCCAGTCTCTCTAGGCCTCAGTGACCCCCCCTCACCCCAATCTCTCCCGGCCTCCGTGACCCACCCTCACCCCAATCTCTCCCGGCCTCGTGACCCACCCTCACCCTAATCTTTCCCGGCCTCCGTGACCCCCCCCTCACCCCAATCTCTCCCGGCTTCCATGACCCCCCCTCACCACAATCTCTCCCGGCCTCCGTGACCCCCCCTCACCCCAATCTCACCCCGACACCCAAATCTCCCCACTCACTCCGATCTCACCTCAAACTCCGTGACCCCGCGTGGCAGCTCTGCCAGGTTGGTGACCCGGATCAGCCCGTCATGTAAGAAGATGGTGTCCTTCACCGACAGCCACTGAGCTGAGGCTGGCACTGCCCCCATGTCCCGGCGTGTCTGACCCCCTCACTGACACCTGGTGACCCGCTGCATCACTAGTTCCTCCACTCCTCTCTCCCCTGTGTCCAGGCCCCTCACTGACACCCGGTGACCCGCAGCGACAGCCGCCGAGGCCGACACCTGGCCTGCCGCTTTCTCGGCTGTCACAGAAACCGGAGACCACAGCGATCCACAGTGGGGGGGGGGGAGGGAGAGTGTGTGTGGGGGGGAGAGAGAGAGAGAGTGTGTGTGTGTGGGGAGAGAGAGAGAGAGAGTGTGGGGGAGAGAGAGTGTGGCGGAGAGAGAGAGAGTGTGGCGGAGAGAGAGAGAGTGTGGGGGAGAGAGAGAGTGTGGGGGAGAGAGAGAGTGTGGGGAGAGAGAGAGTGTGGGGGAGAGAGAGAGTGTGGGGGAGAGAGAGTGTGGGGGAGAGAGAGTGTGTGGAGGGAGAGAGTGTGTGGAGGGAGAGAGTGTGTGGAGGGAGAGAGTGTGTGGAGGGAGAGAGTGTGTGGAGGGAGAGAGTGTGTGGAGGGAGAGAGTGTGTGGAGGGAGAGAGTGTGTGGAGGGAGAGAGTGTGTGGAGGGAGAGAGAGTGTGGGGGGGAGAGAGAGTGTGGGGGAGAGAGAGTGTGGAGGGAGACTGACTGACTGACTGGGTAGGTGACTGACTGACTGACTGGGTAGGTGACTGACTGACTGGGTAGGTGACTGACTGGGTGGGTGGGTGACTGACTGACTGGTTGGGTGGGTAGGTGACTGACTGACTGGGTGGGTAGGTGACTGACTGACTGGGTGGGTAGGTGACTGACTGACTGGGTGGGTAGGTGACTGACTGACTGGGTGGGTAGGTGACTGACTGACTGGGTGGGTGGGTGACCGACTGACTGGGTGGGTGGGTAGGTGACTGACTTTGGGTAGGTAGGTGACTGACTGAGTGGGGTGGGTAGGTGACTGACTGGGTGGGTGGGTAGGTGACTGACTGGGTGGGTAGGTGACTGACTGGGTGGGTGGGTGGGTGACTGACTGGGTGGGTGGGTAGGTAGGTGACTGACTGGATGGGTAGGTAGGTGACTGACTGGGTGGGTAGGTGACTGACTGGGTGGGTGGGTGACTGACTGGGTGGGGTGGGTAGGTGACTGACTGGGTGGGTGGGTAGGTGACTGACTGGGTGGGTAGGTGACTGACTGACTGGGTGGGTGGGTAGGTGACTGACTGGGTGGGTGGGTAGGTGACTGACTGACTGGGTGGGTAGGTGACTGACTGACTGGGTGAGTAGGTGACTGACTGGGTGGGTAGGTGACTGACTGGGTGGGTAGGTGACTGACTGACTGGGTGGGTAGGTGACTGACTGGGTGGGTAGGTGACTGACTGACTGGGTGGGTAGGTGACTGACTGACTGGGTGGGTAGGTGACTGACTGAGTGGGTGGGTAGGTGACTGACTGGGTGGGTGGGTAGGTGACTGGGTGGGTAGGTGACTGACTACTTGTGGTCTCTCTCTCCCCCCCCCACACACACACACACACACACTCTCTCTCTCTATCCCCACACACACTCTCTCTCTCTCTCTCTCTCTCTCTCTCTCTCTCTCTCTCTCTCTCTCTCTCTCTCTCTCTCTCTCTCTCTCTCTCTCTCTCTCTCTCTCTCTCTCTCTCTCTCTCTCTCTGTGTGTGTGTGGATAGAGAGAGAGTTTGTGTGTGTGTGTGTGTGTGTGTGTGTGTGGGGGGGGAGAGAGAGAGACCACAAGTAGTCAGTCACCTACCCACCCAGTCAGTCAGTCACCTACCCACCTACTCAGTCAGTCACCTACCCACCCAGTCAGTCAGTCACCTATCCACCCAGTCAGTCAGTCACCTACCCACCCAGTCAGTCACCCACCCACCCAGTCACCTACCCACCCAGTCAGTCACCTACCCACCCAGTCAGTCACCTACCCACCCAGTCAGTCACCTACCCACCCAGTCAGTCACCTACTCACCCAGTCAGTCAGTCACCTACCCACCCAGTCAGTCAGTCACCTACCCACCCACCCAGTCAGTCACCTACCCACCCACCCAGTCAGTCAGTCACCTACCCACCCACCCAGTCAGTCACCTACCCACCCACCCAGTCAGTCACCCACCCACCCAGTCAGTCACCTACCCACCCAGTCAGTCACCTACCTACCCATCCAGTCAGTCACCTACCTACCCACCCACCCAGTCAGTCACCCACCCACCCAGTCAGTCACCTACCCACCCAGTCAGTCACCTACCCACCCACCCAGTCAGTCACCTACCCACCCACCCAGTCAGTCACCTACCCACCCAGTCAGTCAGTCACCTACCCACCCACTCAGTCAGTCACCTACCCACCCAGTCAGTCAGTCACCTACCCACCCAGTCAGTCAGTCACCTACCCACCTACTCAGTCAGTCACCTACCCACCCAGTCAGTCAGTCACCTATCCACCCAGTCAGTCAGTCACCTACCCACCCAGTCAGTCACCCACCCACCCAGTCACCTACCCACCCAGTCAGTCACCTACCCACCCAGTCAGTCACCTACCCACCCAGTCAGTCACCTACTCACCCAGTCAGTCAGTCACCTACCCACCCAGTCAGTCAGTCACCTACCCACCCACCCACCCAGTCAGTCACCTACCCACCCACCCAGTCAGTCAGTCACCTACCCACCCACCCAGTCAGTCACCTACCCACCCACCCAGTCAGTCACCCACCCACCCAGTCAGTCACCTACCCACCCAGTCAGTCACCTACCTACCCATCCAGTCAGTCACCTACCTACCCACCCACCCAGTCAGTCACCCACCCACCCAGTCAGTCACCTACCCACCCAGTCAGTCACCTACCCACCCACCCAGTCAGTCACCTACCCACCCACTCTGTCAGTCAGTCACCTACCCACCCACCCAGTCAGTCAGTCACCTACCCACCCTCCCACCCAGTCAGTCAGTCACCTACCCACCCAGTCAGTCACCTACCCACCCACCCAGTCACCTACCCACCGACTCTGTCAGTCAGTCATCTACCTAAACCCAGTCAGTCAGTCACCTACCCACCCACCCAGTCAGTCGGTCACCCACCCACCCAGTCAGTCAGTCACCTACCCACCCAGTCAGTCACCTACCCACCTGGTCAGTTAGTCACCTACCCACCCAGTCAGTCACCTACCCACCCAGTCAGTCAGTCACCTACTCACCCAGTCAGTCACCTACTCACCCAGTCAGTCACCTACCCACCCAGTCAGTCAGTCACCTACCCACCCACCCAGTCAGTCAGTCACCTACCCACCCAACCAGTCAGTCAGTTGCTGCTGTGTGGTACAGGGTACTGAAGTTATAGGTAGTTCAAGTCCTCGAGGGCCGCAAACAGGCCAGGTTTTCAGGATATCCCTACTTCAGCACAGCTGGCTCAATTAGTGGCTCAGTATGACTGAGCCACTAATTGAGCCAGCTGTGCTGAAGTAGGGATATCCTGAAAACCTGGCCTGTTTGCGGCCCTCGAGGACTGGAGTTGTGCAGGCCTGCTGTAAGAGGACCATCCCACTCAGGTGGGAACCCTTACAGGTGGAGGCGCTGTGTTCGAATCATCAGGTAACCCCAGGCTCCCAGTGGCGGAGGTTCAGGTCTTCTGTGAGCCTATCAGGTAACGCATCACACCCGGTAACACAAGTGTATTTCCCCACATGGTCCATATTTGCGATTGGGGGGGGGGGAGTGTTACACTACTAACCCATTTCCAGAGACCTCTATAACTAGATTGTAAGAGCTCTCCTGAAGGACCAAAATAACCAATACAATTAGGACTAACTGATCCAGTCTCTCCGTAACTTAAAACTGTCATAGAGGAATAGTGTCTTTTTCCCCGGAACACAATTTAAATTATTTGAAGTGCCCTGAATTCTAGGAGACGGTGCAAGAGATTAACCTCTTCACTATATTAAAATGTGCCACGTTCTGGGTAGCAAATCAAGAGCAAAGGCACAGGCAAAATTACATGAAACAAAAATGTAAGGGAAAAAAAGGTGTGCCAGAGAGTGGGATAATGACTAAACTGAAATGCAGCATCAGCTGATATCCAGTCCTATCTCAGTCTCATATAACACAAACTGCTAGACCACTGTACAGTACCTTACTCATAACTGCAGACCCTCCACCTGTCTCAACCACCTGATTGCACACCACTGAAATTGTGTATAGATGTATAATTACTCCTATTAAAACGGCAAGTGGTAAATAATGACGTATGTGAAAACTAGACATAATTTTTATATCACAAATGGCAAAGCTCCACTTTTAACATCTGCAGCTCTTGGACGTGAAACAAAAGTTCTAGAACACTTGCGATAAATAGGACTCACAAAATGGGTGTGGGATATGGGCAGATGAATGTTTTATTGTGTAATTGCTTGTAAAGAAAATGGTACCGTATTCATAAATTACAGATGCAAATCTTTACCAGTTCTTTAAGATATAAACACCAGTTACTGTATATTATAAACTTGTTTCCTAACTACATGACAGGTTCTAACACAGCTTCTCCGCCCCACATTAGCTATGGCAGATAAAGAAGCTCAGTATTGTCTTTCTCAATAACATTAGTCCAGGTATAGCAGGATAAACCAAATAAGTTAAACATAGGAAGGATGCAGATAAAGGGGGGAAGCTGATTTGTCATTACTCTAGTCAAGAAGGATTGTATTACCAATTATCAGATATAATAGGCTAATTAATCACTGTTTTTTTTCTGTTTCCTTCCTCTGGATTAATATAAATTAAAGTGTAGAATGATTATCTCAGTTGACTAAATTTAACATAGTTTAAACTCGATGGACATATATCTTTTTTTAACCTTATCTACTCTGTATTTTTACTATATGTAACAGTGAACAGTATCCCCACCTCCCAATTTAGGGCGGCCCTGCCCTTAAGTACAGCCAGAAGGAGGGCACCCGTTGTCCCAGCTACCACAGGATGTATCACCCCCTGCTGTCACTCAAGTGCAGTACCAACGGTGCAGGGGAAACCCCCATACCAACTACTGCAACCTCATAGTACCAGGGTTTACTGCCAGTCCATTGGGTAGAATAGTAGCCAGGGGGTACCCCGCTACATATTGTATAGCCATGGTGGCTGAAGTAGCACAATATTAACATTTAAAGAGATATTTTATTCATATAACATCTCTGTTCTTTGGAATTATGGGAGTTGTATGTTTATATGTAACCTAACAGCGAAAATGAACGAAAGTAACCTTTAACTTTTGTGATAAATCAAATATGGTCTGAATTAAATGACCCATGAAGCTCTTCCACCTCTTACATTTTAAAACTGTATCTCGACGGGAATATTTCACATGTTCAGATTATGCGAGGACGGTGTCAGACGTTTGTGAAAGCAATCCTTTACTTACTACTCTATTGTTACATACTTTACTTATTGTTTATTGTCAAATTGTCCCTATTGTTGTTTACATTCATATATACTGTTTTTTTTATCCTTTTCTTACCTACAGTATTCTTTAAAACTTTACAAGCATTTTCCCTGAGGTCTTGATCCACTTATCCTCTCTGAATCACACAATTTATAGCCATAATTACAGTTAAAAAAAAACTGCCACCTGGATCGTATCCCATTTCTCTTTGTTAAGATATTTTTTATAATGGACAATATATTAACTGGCAGTCTAAAATGTGTGTAGCATCCTCACTATTTCCCCCACACAGCCTGGCACATAAATCCTGGTAAGAGGAGGCAGCTACAGTTAATAGTTAGTTGGTGACTCACATCTTCCCAGTTGCTGAGTGTAGCAATTTACAGGCACATGTCTAGGCTTGTGGAGTTGCAAGCAGGGGGATAGTTTGGCCCCTTCTGCTGTATGTCTAAGTGGGTTCTGCAAAAGAAAGTTAGTTGTTCCCTCCCCTAGGGAAGTGCCAGTTGTATCTCACCTAGAGGTGCGTGAGCAGGGAACGTGTAGACTGTTCATGCCAGGAGTTTGAGAGTCCCAGGCAGTCAAGGGCCAGAGAAGAGTTCAAGACCTTTCATTCCACTGCACTACAGTTCCATTATACTAGTAAGCAAGGAGGAGTATTCTGGATACAGGGGATAGGGACTAGGACACCAAAAGGAGATCGCTCTTGCAGAGGTGGTAGGAGGATCCAACTCCTGGCTAGGTGTGGAATTTAGGTGGGACTAGAAGCTAAGGCCTGATCAGAAGTATTCACTGGGAAGGGGATAATATGAAAATGCTCTAAGGAGATTTGTGCAGCTGGAAACCCTGTGTACTGGCACTGAGGTATGGTGACCTATAAGAGTAACTATACCTAGAACGTGTCTGTGATACAGCAGTGAGATTTATGTTCTTGCCTATCCAATAAACATCTTACTATAAGTTACAAAAGAGATCCTGACGCCCTATTTCTGTGTTCCTGCACCTGCACCATCACCATTACCGTCACCTCCCTTGCCGCCTTGGCCTGAACCTGCACAGAAAAAACGCTGAGATTACAGGTACTTGACCGGGAAGCTGACACTCTAAAACTATAGGGAGAGGGTTTGATCCCGGTTTCAGACTAAAAGACATTATTTAACCATGTGTAGAAAGCTGATGATGAACCCCCACTACTGCCAAAAATGATATTATTGTGAGAGGTGCTGCTAATGGGTATATAGCAAGAATAATTATGAAAGAGAAGTGACCCACATGAAGCACTCGAGTTCACGCTCTGATGTTGAATGTAATAATTAAAATGTAATCTTTATTAATAGCTAAAAGCTAAAATAGCTAAAATAATGGGTGTTAAAATGACAAACTGAAGGTTGCTGGATCTACTGACTGAGTACCGTGTGTGCTCAGGATCCTACAGTAGGTAGTGAATATATAAATAAGTGTTTAAATTCTACTGAAAAACAGTCCATAGATAAGGTCTGTTTGCTTAGTAGATAAAAAGGGGAGTCCTCATGCTTGTAGGCAAGATGGATAATATACTGTTGATCAATCTTCAGACATACTGGTGTATCATTCGTACAAATGAATAATAATCTTGATATGCAGAGTCTGATATGGGTGTCTATGGTACTTTATTTCTAGTATGTCATGTGTGCCATAGAACAAAGTGTAGTAAGATAAATCACATTGATCTGCGTCCACCGAATAACTGTGTGAGAGTATTGGGCCGTCAGTGCAGCTACCAAAGTAGATATGACCTCAGGTAACCTTATAAGGTCAGATAGTACACAGCGATCCACCCAGTGCAGTTATGAGTAAGGTGCTTTTATTACATAATGTACGCACGTACACTGCACTGGTTAGGCATAGATTGCTAATGTAGATGGGCTAACTCTGTATAATCCCTTATAGGGTAGCCCACAGTGGAGTCAGTTAGGCACTCAGAGAGTGACCCACCGTAACCCTGTAAGGTCAGAGGTTGTCAGGTGAGATCACCTCTCATTAAGTTATGTTCCGTTGTATGTACTGTAAATATTGTTGGCCAGTTAGAAATAAACTATTCTACCCATGTGTAACCTACCCCCTGCAGCCGGGGGGAGGGGCGGGTGGAGGGTAGGAGTGTTACATGTGATTATATTGACTAAATAATCAGATTAAGTTGCTCTTTTTGCAATGTGGCCATGTAAATCTAATAATTTCCTAATATATTCTGCCCCTTTTAAATGAGCAATAGAGGTGTATAGAGATTGTATATTTCACAGAACACCCATAAATATTGTTCTTCCCATTTAAGATTTAATTTGTCAATGAATATTGAAGTGGGATTATTGTTACAGTTATCATATGTGATATTATCGCCTAACAGCCTATAAGCTTCTTTAACATATTATGATATGGGAGAGAGAGAACCCAATGTAGCACTCAGGTTCACACTCTGGAGATGAGTGAATGAATTAAAAACATAATCTTTATTAATAACAACATATATAAAATATTGATCGAACGACGTACTGAAGGTGAGTTGATCCTAAATAAAGATAGCCATATTGGCTGCGGATCAAATTGATAATGTGTGCCAGATAATTTTAATAAACCACTGGTAATATGTCAACACAGTGTTCCTGATGCGGACCTGTGTGGTGGGTGATTACTCCAGGTGTGTCCGGGTAAGTACTGAGATTGCAGGTCACAAGGATGAAATATATCCTAGTACTTAATGGTAGGTGTGACCAGTAGCAACTGATAGACATATAAACAAATACACTATGTATATCAGTAGTGGTAATGTGCAATCAGCTATGCTCCTCTGTAGGGATCTGTATGCCCATATCAGTGTCAGAATGACCTGAGGTAACCCTCTGGGTGCTGTACTCCAGGGGTGTGTTGACCTATATTAACCTGCGTGGCTAAAATCAGAGGTAAGTATCCTGACTATAGGTCGTGGGGGAGGTCAGTATCCCAATGAGGGAGACACTGATACTTGGGGGCAGGCTGGTATCTCACACATAAATCAGAGGGCTGGGTAGTGGTATAAGCTGAAAGATAAAACCTCACAGATGCTGTGCAGAATACCAAACACGGCAAGGCAGCTATTGTGTTGCTGCAGGCAAGGTTCCTCAGTACTTGTAAATAACGGAGCACTATCCCTGTAAACACCTTTAAGCGAGGCTAAGAGTGACCGTCGGGGCACTTATATCCTATATAGAAGTGCACTAGCAGACTACTGCATCAACTCGCGGTCTCAGAGAATCATGCGGAGGCAGTAACTGATCTGCGCGTGCACGTGTAAGATAGGCTCGTAGCTTACACGTGCACGCGCAGATCAGTTACTGCCTCCGCATGATTCTCTGAGACCGCGAGTTGATGCGGTAGTCTGCTAGTGCAGTTCTATATAGGATATAAGTGCCCCGACGGTCACTCTTAGCCTCGCTTAAAGGTGTTTACAGGGATAGTGCTCCGTTATTTACAAGTACTGAGGAACCTTGCCTGCAGCAACACAATAGCTGCCTTGCCGTGTTTGGTATTCTGCACAGCATCTGTGAGGTTTTATCTTTCAGTTTATACCACTACCCAGCCCTCTGATTTATGTGTGAGATACCAGCCTGCCCCCAAGTATCAGTGTCTCCCTCATTGGGATACTGACCTCCCCCACGACCTATAGTCAGGATACTTACCTCTGATTTTAGCCACGCAGGTTAATATAGGTCAACACACCCCTGGAGTACAGCACCCAGAGGGTTACCTCAGGTCATTCTGACACTGATATGGGCATACAGATCCCTACAGAGGAGCATAGCTGATTGCACATTACCACTACTGATATACATAGTGTATTTGTTTATATGTCTATCAGTTGCTACTGGTCACACCTACCATTAAGTACTAGGATATATTTCATCCTTGTGACCTGCAATCTCAGTACTTACCCGGACACACCTGGAGTAATCACCCACCACACAGGTCCGCATCAGGAACACTGTGTTGACATATTACCAGTGGTTTATTAAAATTATCTGGCACACATTATCAATTTGATCCGGAGCCAATATGGCTATCTTTATTTAGGATCAACTATACGTCGTTCGATCAATATTTTATATATGTTGTTATTAATAAAGATTATGTTTTTAATTCATTCACTCATCTCCAGAGTGTGAACCTGAGTGCTACATTGGGTTCTCTCTCTCCCATATCTACTACAGTGTTTACACCCAAAGCACCGTTCACATCATTATTCCACTGCGGCTGCAGCAGGGGTTCCCCTACTATCTTTAACATATTATGATGCAACTTCTCTCAATCTACTGTATGACAATAGTCTTTTTTGACTTGAGTATTGCACCAAATCCCACTTGTGATGTATCCATTTGTACTACAACACGTTTCTTTACAGCGACAAAAATCAGAATATTGCATTGTGATTGGATCTTTAAAGCAGCAAAACGTGAAAAATCCTATGGTTTTTTTAATAGATAAATTCTCTAATATTAGATAATACTGTATCACGCTCTCTCTTCTTACAGTACCACATTATGAATCTGCACAAGGCAGAATTCCTGAGAGGGTCCCCCAAACTTCTGCATAGGACTAGCAGACCAGCATTTAAAAGGTTAAATCCCCCCTGTGCTTAGGTTTGTCAGCCTTCCAGACAGGAATTTACTGCTCAGTGTCCAACCAGCTGCACCTCCTTCACCCTAGGGGACTCTCCTTATCACACCCTGGACTTGCATAAGGCTGCAGCAGCAGCAAATGGGTGTTTTCTGCTTTGGAATGCAAGTTTCTGTGGCATAGTGTCTTTGATCATCACTATTGCAAATGAATAAATAACCACCTGAATGTCTGCTGTAACAGTGTATGTGTTAGTGCACATGTCTGTATCAGTGTGTATTGAAGTAAATGGGAGTTTATGTGAAATAATGAAGGAGGAGGTTTGAACGGCTGTGCAGCTGCCATGAGAGGAAAAATGGAGACCGGACTGCTGGCTTCACGGTACACAAAAATTAATTGTAGGCACATAAAAAGTAGCAAGAGAAACCTCTTATGCGTTTTGTGCGGGTAACCGCACTTTATCAAAGATTAAATGAATTCATCTGGTAGGAGCACGCCGACAGCACCCGGAGTCCCACGGCGTAATTGAGTGAGTAACCATTATATTGGTATACCCTTAGACACTTGTTTGCTACAATCAAGTCACAGTTTAAAGAACACCTTTGCAAAGTTCATATAAGATCTGCCTAATGTACTAGGCTATTGAACACGCATATGAAGTGGTGTATTCTAAGTGGCTGACAACGTGGGACGCTATATTAATGGGTTAATCAAGCTGTCTTTTGAGTAGGATCAAGGTTTAAGGTGCTACATTTTGCACGCTTATTTACATGGACATGTCTGCTTAGCATCACAGGGAGTTTCTTTCTTCCATTTCTCTCATGTGAAATAATGCCCAAATCAGCACTCTCAGTTTAATGAATATCCCCCTTAGACTAATTTATAAAAACTTACCCAGGCAATGATACATACACACATATATTACATATAATTCCCTATGTTGGAATTGTTACCAGTCTGTTTTGGACCAATTGGAGAGTTGGGGTCAGTCCCCTATATCTAATGTGTTATATTAGCTCACTCGTATGGTTAGTAGCTCCATAAATAAACTAAGACACCAATGCTAGCACCAGTTCCACTGTGGGTATATTTGTAATTTAGTTATGGGTTGATAGCAAGAATAAGACACAAACATAATGCTAGCTATCAATATGAGGTTTCCATGTATCTCTAATTAGAGAGCTGATATTTCGACCCAGTACCATTATTTAATGTGAGTAAGAATTATGTATAAGATAATAATTCAGTTCACTGTTAGAAAACATGTGATTCTCAACCACATGTAAATTCATAATGCCCTTGATATTGGGGTCAGGAACATCAATATTTCCCAAATACCAGGATGACCATTTCATCCTCATAAAGACAGGCTATGGTTAGCATGACTATATTGCAATACACACATGGCTACTTAAAATTAGTTTAAACTAATATCTAAGAATACACGAAGTCATTCAAACCATTTAAAATGTTCAGTAGTGGATGGCATTCTACCATTAACTCTATATAGAGTATGGCTCAAAGTTCTACCAATGATTAAAACTTCACTGTCAGTTCTGAGAGGAGGAGACAAGGAAAATTACTACAAAGGAGGTATGTAGCCAACTGCTATGTACTTTAAAATCAAATACCACTAAGAAAGAACAATGAGACTAAAAGTATTTGTTTAGGTTTAATAGTTACAATAACACATAAGAATCTTTTTAATAGTCAGCAGTAGGTAACTCACATTTAAGCAAACATATACAGTGTAATTATACATTATGGTAAATATAGGAAAATATATTTGTATCCTGTCTCCAATTGACCCTTTATTAAATTCACCTTTCACACTTAGGCAGGACAACACCCTGTTTAGAAAAAACATCTGTTTTAATGTTCCTCATGTGCTAATTAAGGTGGCTGGGCTGATCTTGATTCAGTCACGTGACATTTTAGAGCTATATAATCAAAAGCACAACAGCCTTTGCTGTTTGCAGCCCATGTTTTCAAGTAGCCCATTTTAAGAAGCATGCAGTGTGGAGTTCAAAAGTACTGAAAAGTGGACAATACCTACTGGCCCAGATTCCTGGATTTGATCTACGCTGGAAAGGAGGATATTATCTATCCCAGACTGCACATCTATCAGCACTTTACTATTGCTGTGATGCCGCCTTTACTATTTTTATTTGCTATGGCCTCACTTCTTTTCAAATTATGCACTTCTTTCTACAGGCCTCATTATGTCTCTAACTCTATTCATATATTGTATCTCCATCTCTCCTTTTTTCGCCACTTCTCAGTTCATATGAACTACTTTCTTACCTGCGCCCCCTGACACTACACAGTTATACCCCCTGCATTAAAACACACCCCTACAAATCATCCTCACACATTTTTTTTTTCTATTCATGCTTCTCCTCCTTGCTTCTGGGGATATCTCTCCCAATCCTGGTCCCTGCATTATTTCTACATGCTCTCGTTCTCACCTGCCAAATGAGACTTCTACTCCTGGTGTCAACCGCTCCAACTTCATACCCATCCCCTGCCACCCTCCCTCCTCTCTTCCTTTCTCCTGTGCCCTTTGGAATGTTTGCTCCCTTTCTAACAAGTTCCTCTCTGTACATGACTTCTTTCTCTCTCACTCTACTCCTATTTGCTATAACTGAGACCTGGCTCACTCAGTCTGACTCTGCGCTGGAAGCTGCCCTCGCTTATGGTGGCCTTTCTCCCACACTCCGCACCCTGATGGTAGGGGTGGAGGCGTGGGGCTCCTCCTCTCCTCTCTCTGCCATTACTGAACACTTCCTATTCCTCCCTCTCTTGCTTTTCCCTCCTTTGAGGCTCCCACTGTCCAGATCTTCTCTCCTCTCCCTGTCCACGTGGCGGTCATCTATCGCCCATCTACCTCTACTCACCCCCCTTCTGCTTTTCTCTCTCACTTTGAATCCGGCTCTCTTTCTTTCCTCAGACTTTCCAGTACTTCTCCTTGGGGACTTCGACTTCCACATTGATGACCCCTCTCTCCCTTGAGCTTCCCGCTTTCTCTCTTACCTCTTTTTTTGGCCTTCAATAGTGGACTGCAGCCAGCACCCACAAAGATGGCCACTACCTAGACCTGGTTTTCACCAAAAACTTTTCTCTCTCTGATTTCTCCATTTCCCCCTTTCCTCTCTCTGACCAATACCAATACCTCATCTCATATTCTCTCTCTCGCTTCTCCCCTTCTCCTTTTCCATCTACCCCTCGGTTCTGCAGAAACCTGCTCTCTATTAACTTACAAGCTTTTGAGCCCGCTACGCTCCTCCATCTCCTCTCTCAGTTCTGCTACAGACCCTGACAAACTGGTCAGGAACTACAACTCTGCCTTATCCTCCTCTCTTGATCTACATGCCCTCTTTCTCTCTGCCATCCTTGCCCTTCTAACCCCAGACCCTGGCTAAATTCCCACACGCACACACTGCATTCCTCCACTCATTCCTCTGAACGCCTCTGGAGGAAATCTCCCACTCTCGCAGACTTCCTTCACTACAAATTTATGATATCCTGCAACTCTGCCCACTCTAAGACTAAACAAACCAACTTTTCTTCACTAATCAACACGCACAAGTCTAACCCACGCCAACTCTTCTCTGTCTTTGACTCTCTACTCAAACCACCCTCAACTGCCTCTTCTTCTTCCTCTATATCACCTCAGGACTTTGCTGACTGTTTAAGGAAAAGGTGGAATCCATACGTCAGAACATTCCCTCTGTTTCCTCCTCCCATCCTCCACCACTTCCTAACTCACCTCCTGCCTTCCTTCACTCTTTTTTTCCGCTGTTACAGAGGAGGATGTATCTCTACTGATCTCCTCTTCTCCCTCTACCACTTGCCCTCTTGACCCCATTCCCTCCCATCTCCTAAAACATCTTGTTCCCACTATAACCCCTACACTCACACATATTTAACCCCTCCCTCTATTCGGGTACCTTTCCATCCTCCTTCAAGCATGCAACCGTTATAGCATTACTCAAAAACAACAAGCTTGACCCTACATGTGTTTCTAACTATCGACCTGTCTCCCTCCTGCCTTTTGCCTCTAAACTCCATGAATGTCTTGTATTCTCTTGCTTGCTCCACTTTCTCAACACCTATTCTCTCCTAGACCCTCTACAATTTGGCTTCCACACTGCTCACTCGACTGAAACAGACCTCACTAAAATAACTAATGACCTCCATGCTACCAAAGACAGAGGTCATTACACTCTGCTCATATTACTCAACCTCTCTGCAGCATTTGACACTGTGGACACCCTCTTCTCCTTCACATTCTCCATACTCTTGGTATTTGTAACAAAGCTCTATCCTGGATCTCCTTTTACCTCTCCCATCGTACTTTCAGTGTCTCTTCTGCTAATCCCTCTTCTATCGATCTCTCTGTGGGGTTACCCCAGAGCTCTGTCCTGTGACCTCTTCTCTTTTCTCTGTACACACTTTCTCTAGGTGACCTAATCACAGCTCTATGGTTTAAATATCACCTCTATGCTGACGACACAAATGTACTTTTCAACTCCTGACCTTACTCCTGCTGTACAGACCAAAGTTTCCGAACGTCACTCGGCAATATCATCCTCGATGGCCCTCCGCCGACTTAAACTTAACATGGCAAAAACAGAGCTCCCCCTATTTCCTCCCAAACCTGGCCCTACTACCTCCTTCGTAGTTGTTTGTGGAAAGTGAGCGACCCCGTCAGGAATACAACATGAAAATAAAAAACATATAAAGCAATAATTGTGCAGTATTGTGATTATTTTTTGGCTTGTTCAAGAATCTTGGCTCTTGGGGAAAACCTACTTACAGCAACATAGAAGAAAATTCGCATTTGTCTGACTCTGTCAGGTAGTGTAGAAATGATGAGGTTTCTTTAAGGTGTACTTATATCCCCACTTGGTCTTGACACATATGGATAAGCTCAGAGTTGGTAAGATTCAAATTCCCATAGGGTATATGTGGACAAAGAGCAGAGAAATAGACCGATGGTGTAGGTTGTAGAACAGGATTTTATAAATAGCAAGTAAAAGACATGTACTCACACTCTGTACATGTATATAATGCACATAAGGGTATCTTTAGCGCTGTGTGCGCCCGCTGTCGCTTCTCCCCGTCCTCCTCTATCCTCAGTCCTGCTGCCGGCAATGGCGTGTGACGTCACGTCCCTCTGAACGGCTGATCGTATCCAAAGGAGGCAGGCTGTGGCGCGCTGGGAGAGGAATCGCGGGTGAATTCAAACGGCTGGAATCTGGAGTCTTCTCTTCAAAGCAGCTGCAGCTAGATGAGATGGCTCTACGCGTTTCGCTGTCGCATACAGCTTCGTCAGGAGCGTCAGATGACCTGTATCTTGGGAAGCAGGGGGTCCCCGGACATAAAACCAACGCGGTTCAGCTCCGGAGACCCCCTGCACATCTACACTATTAAAGAAATGTATATTAATAAATATTTAAATAAACATCAATACACGCCCAACCCCCCCCACCCCCTCCACCCAAACCTATACAGTAGTCAGTAATGGGCAAAATAACTATTATCCAGATATGGATAATAGATTATTTGCCCATTATTAAACACTGCATTAACATTAACACCCTAATGTGGTACAGCTTAATATATTATCAGTCAATGTGCCTCCCAAAAAAAATCCAAACACACATCCAATGAAAAAACCTGTAAAAAAGAAACATTTACAAACATTCAATATATTACTTACCATTAGAAGCGGTGGCCCTCCGACTCCCGGGGTAACAGGAAGCTCGCATACCTTGAAGCTCCAACAGCATCCGATGCCATCCGCCATGAAGATCCGGATCAGGTACCCAAATCTTCTTTTTTCTTTCTTTAATCACCTTCTTCTATCTTCATCTGTCACCATTTCTTCATCTTTATCTTCTATCTTCTTGTTGTAATCCAAAAAGCCCCATGGTAGATCCCAACCGATGTTGTCTCGTCGTCTTCTTGGGCTCAAATGAGGCGTCACAGCCTTAAATAGGGCTTGTGATGTCACATTTAGCCTCCAAATGGTTAACAGCCACCTGATTGGCTGTTAAAACCATGTTCTGAATTTAATTTTTTTTTTGACATGACGTCACTTAAAGGGAATGATGCCAGCCAATCAGAATCGCTGTGCTTCATTTGCCTTAAGATGATGTCACAAGGCCGGCGTCACATGGTATTTCAGCCAATCAGATCGTGGGAACCAATTCCACACTCTGATTGGCTGAAATACCTTGTGACACAGCGGCCATCTTGGATTTAGTGACGTCATGTTAAAGGGAATGATTCCAGCCAATCAGAATGGCTGTGCTTAGTTTGCATTTAAGATGACGTCACTAAATCCAAGATGGCCGGTGTCACAAGGTATTTCAGCCAGAGTGTGGAATTGGTTCCCACGATCTGATTGGCTGAAATACCATGTGACGCCGGCTTTGTGACGACATCTTAAAGGCAAATGAAGCACAGCCATTCTGAGGGGTGGGTGCTTAGGCTTCACAGATGGGTGAAGGGGGTATTTGCCCTAAGGATGGGTGTCTAGACCTTGCGGGTGGGTAGCGGTTGGGTTAATCCCTTTATTACCTTAGCGGTATTAACCGCTCAGGTAATGAAGGGGTTAAGTCCCCCGCAACCCCCCCGCAAGGCCTAAATAGCCACTAAGGGCCAAATTCCCCCTTCACCCACCCTCGTTAGCCACAGTAATCCTGGCATGGGTGTTTAACCCCTTCATAGCCTTAGCGGTTAGCTGCTAAGGTAAAGTAGTTGCTGTAAATGCATTTTTCCTGCCTCGGATGCATGCTGGGGGGCTCCGGTGCTGGTATTAATGGTATCAGCTCCGGAGACCCCCGGCATCAATCCCAGGCAGGAAAAGAGCCTGATTTTTTCTAAGTCCCGACCCATCGCAGCTCATCGAGGCCATCTCCCCACCAATCTACAAATTTTTTGTGGTTTATTGGATTTGGGGAGATGAACGCCTTTTAGGGTTGCAATGGGCTGCGATAGGCTGCGACAGCCGACTCGCGGGTATCTGAATCGCGCAAGTTTATGATCCTTCCGAAAATGGTCGATAAGCGGCTGATCGCCGCTCAATTGGCAATTTTCTTTGGATCATAAAATTTTGCATCGATACAGGCCGTTATCGAGCACTTATCGAGGCTTACTGAATACGAGTAGCCATTTTGGTCGATAAGTGCTTGATAAGGGCCTTATCGAGGCTTTCTGAATGAGGCCCTCAGTGTCTTATGTTGCATCGCTCTCCACTCCTCAGAAATTATAATTTTCCTAACCCGAGTTAACCCTTTGAGTAACAGATCATCTCCTTCAATTCCTGGGAAATATTTTTCCCACCTTGTGAACATTTTTCTTAGATCCTTCCCATAATCTTTGTCCCTAATCCAATCATATAAATCTGAGATAGAATATTTGGTACTATAAGCATCCTTAAAAAAGCATCAAAAACATCTATTCCCAAATGATCTGATTTATAGCTTTCCATAATCTTGCAATAATGCATTACTTTTATATAAGGGAATTGATGTGTCTCAGGCAGTCCCATTTGTTCTTTCAGTTCTTGGAACGTCAAGAACCTACCATTGTTCATATCTACCAACTGGCCCAGAGTTCTAATCCCCTTGTCTCTCCATATCTGAAAAGAAGCCTGCATCTTTCCCGGGAGAAACCTTAAATTCCCTTGTACAGTTAATTTTTTTTAGCAAGTATATGAAAGTCCAAATTGTTTTCTCAATATTCTCCAATTAGCCCATGTATCCTTAATTATCAGATTTCCTTTGGCTTCCATTGGTATTTCTCTCCATTGTATATGTAAAATCCCCGGGAGACTCACTGGGATTACTAACTGCTCCTCTAATTCTAGGCATGAGTAATGGCTGTTTCCAGTTATCCAATCTCCTACATGTCTTGCTACACAAGACAGATTATATTTTCTGATATTAATCAAATTAAGCCCCCCTCCCCACACTCTTTCTTCAAACATAATTTATTAATAGCGATTCTATTTCTGCCAAAAGAGTTCAGTGTGCGCTGTCCCTTTTATTCTCTCTCTTCTATATCCAAATTATTTCTCCTTGCTGCTCCCAATCTGCCGTGATCAGCGGGAAAAATCCACATACATATAAACACAAAAGGGGCGCAAGAAGAGAAAATACAAAGACTTAATTAATCACAAAACAATCTTTTATATGTCTAATCATGGAAACAATAACACTCAAATATTGGGAAAAAGATCTAATAGATCTATAGGTCTGAGTACCCCCACAGGATCGGGTTCATTATAAAAAAAAAAAAGCCCATCCGTTGCCGCAGAGAGCGGTGACATCACCAACTCTCCAAGCATGAGCACAGGGTGTCCTGCATAAATTTGCAAGCACTAGCGGGGAAAATATCAAATAGCAGACAGTGACTTCCGCCCCTGCCCGAGCATATTATGCTTTCCTATGTGTTCCTGGCCCCTTTGAGTTCTTGTGCCTGCCCTGTTACTGTGCCTTCCCTGTTCTTAAGCTTTCCCTGTTTCTTTGGATTCCCTTGTGCCGACCCCAGCCTGTGACCCCGACCATCAGTCCTGTGCAGCCTGCCTTGACCCCAGCCTGTATCTTGACCTGCATCTTTGCTGCCTGCCTTGACCTCTGCCTGAATTACGACAACTCTAACAGGACTCTGTCCCCTGGCTCTGGTCAGTGATCATCTACCCCACCTCAGTCCTGTGGGTCCGCTTCCTATAGGAGACGAGCACGGTTATAACGTCACTTTTATGTCTGAAGCGCTTCTTCCCATGATGTGTTTAATGTATAATTAGTTATTTATTATTTATATGATTACCACGTGTATTACTGCTGTGAAGCACTATGTACATTAATGGCGCTTTATAAATAAAGATATACAAACATACATACAGTACATACATACATACATACATACAAACAAACAAACATACATACATAGTGAGCAGAGAGGAGTGTATGGAATAGTTTACATTGCCTCAGTCCTCCTACCTCCAGTAAAGGTTGCTTTTAATGAGATCAATGTGCTGCTCACTTACATTTTTATATATTCCTTTTGTATATAAAGCATACGTCGTCATTCATTATGTATTATGTATTCATTATGTATTATGAAAAATAGTATGAGCCTGATGTGCCGAGAGATGGAAGTGTCAAGGTTCTTCCCCAGCCCCTCCCCCACATCACCCTCTGATGCAGGAAGGGGGGTAGAGCATGGACCAGGTAGCAGGGACAAAGGTGAGCAGTTGGGGACGGGGGAGGGAGGATAGCTCCGGTCATATGCCCTGTCACCAAAGGGAATTCCAGGCTGCTTTACTTGATTACTTTCAAATCGGACTGAACAGAATAAACATGAAACACATTCAATGGTTTCAATAACTCAACACCGGTTGGGACCGCATCCCCTGGCAATGCCCTGCTGTCAGCTCCAGTGTTCAGGTGAAAGGTGTTGGCTCCTGATATTGCTTACTAGGGCACACAATAGACCAGTCACTTTATGCAATAACACTGTAAGTTGCCCTCTCTTTAAATCCACTACTCCCTTTATTTTTTTTTGCAATCGACAATATACAGTATATATTTTCATTATTCATTTGTATTTAAGAAAAACTTGGGAAATTTAAAGTCAGACCTGAATCAACTGCGCCTATTTGCTTTTTCCTCACTAGTCCCTCTCCCCCCTTCCTGCTGAATAAATATGCTGTGCCTTTTATTTGAGAGCTAATCCCTCCTTCAGATATTATACTGTAACAGCACAGTTCTGTGTGCATGTGCATGTTTGACTTGTTAGCTGGGAGCCACGTTACCACTGACCTACAGAGATTGTTCAGATATTTGACTTTGTAACCCTTTAAAGGTGAGTGCTTTTTATGCTTTTTTGAGTTTACAAAATAGGTTAGAATAAGTAAACAGCATTTCCAGAAAGGGCTAAACCAATTGTGGTTTTATATAACCCAACTCCGTACTTTTGGCCATAAACAAAGGGTCAATAAAGAGGTGGGATATCCTCCAAAATCATTGCGTACTTGATAATGCCCAAAGTACAGGACCTAATTCTTTATTGTATTTTATATTCCAAGCAACTGGGAATTCCCAATAGGTGAGTTATACATTGAGGAGTCAAAAGATGCTCTAACACAGGGGTGCCCAAACTGGGCGTGACTCCCAGGGGGGTACGAGATTCTCTGTGGGGGGCGTGGGGATTACAGATGCGCCGCGCTCTTCCCGAAGGTATTTAAATTAAATGCCGGGGAAGCGGCGAAGGCCTCTGTAACTTCCCTTACCTTGGTTCAGAAGGCTTCTGGTGACGCGTCGCCATGCCGTGGGGTCTTATAACATTGCGTTGCCATGGCGTCATGACGCCAGAACACCAGAGCCATGGTAAGGAGGGGGGGCACGAAGAGAGGGGGACAGCCGGCAGGGGGGCGCAGGGGAAAAAGATTGTACTTCCCTGTTCTAACATATGGTAACCAAACTCCACATATCTCAAAAACAACATTGTAACACAGCTCCTGAAGTGCTAAAGGAGATTTTTAACCTCTTTAAAGTATTGCATGTGTACCCTGCCTGAAAGTAAATAAGCACTAAGCCCACTGCAGTGAGCCCAATAAAAATAGTGCTTTTAACGCAGTGCAATAGAGGATTTTTTCTATTGAATAACAAGTTCATGACTTCACTGACAAAACATTCCAGGAGGAACGCAGGCAACTGATCTCTCCTCTGTGTTATGAATTCCAGTGGTGTTTCCTGTATTGTGATTTAGAATAGAAGAATGTAGGCAAAACTAGTGAGGGATAGGGTGTAATAACTAAGAGGGAGATCCACTAAACTCTGTTAGGCTACTTACCGTTATGTTAATCGTAGTACTGTTATTCACTAAAGTTGATAATGTATGTGTAGCCCCCTTTCCCTATGTCTAAGGGAACTACGCGGGTAACCACGTGTGCTGCTGTACCTGTCTGCTCACAGGAGGCCTAAGCCTCCGTCCCAGCAAATTCATCCCAAGGTCAAACCGTGCAATGCTCAGAGAAATTGCAAAAATATAAACAAGAGTTACATCTCAGACTCTACAGGCCTCAGTTAGCATGTTAAATGTTAAAGTTCATGACAGTACAATTAGAAAAAGACTGAACAAGTATGGTTTGTTTGGAAGGGTTGCCAGGAGAAAGCAATGCAATTTTAAAGGCTTTAAGGTTTACCATCACGTTTTAAGTTATAGTGGGTGAAAACGGCAACAAGAAACCTCCACCGTATTGCATATAGCAAATAAAAAGATTAAAGCCATCAGTACAACCAACTTCACACTGATGAGACCCATTAAGGTTGAAACATGTCTGTGAATGGTTTCTCTGACTTTGCATCTGATTCCCATGCTGTGCTTTAAAGCTGTGTTAACAGCGAGCATTAGGCTAAGGCCCCGCTGCACGCGCCGGCACGGCGTCCAGGTGGCGCGTGTACGGCACTTCACCGCTATCTGCGGTCCGTAGGGAGCAGGTTTTTTAAGCGAGGGGGGCAGGGCCAAAACGGCTCAGGGGGCGGGGCCAAAACAAAGCAGCTCACAGCATTGTTTCCTACTACTGTCTAAACTCTTCACTGCCGGTGAACACAGGTCAGCATTGTTAGCGTTCTGGATCAGCCCCCCTCCCAGGCTCTATCTCTCTGAACATCCCAGATCAAACCAGCAGACACTGCCGCTCATAAAAGGCAAGCAGAGACGGGCAGTGCCCGCCTCATTAATATCCCCCGAGCGCTAAGGGGAAGTGCTGTGCAGGCAGAGAAGCTGCAAGGAGAGGGGAAGTATGGGGGAGGGTCTCCGCATTGCTAATTTATGCGCTGGGCAAAAGGGACACAGGCAGAGCAAGAAACTAGGTCGGTGCAGAGCTCCTCTAAAGTCTCTCGGAAACTCAAAGGTCCACCCTCCTGCCAGCGATATCCCCTCCTCATTGGCTCACTACCACACCACGTGACGCGTCACCGCTGGGGATTACAATCCTATTGTAGCCCCTGATGGCTGACGCGTCACAGCGCGTAGTGACGCTTGCAGTGAGGAAGGACTGGGGCCGGCTCGGAAGGACATTAGGAGATGGTGAGTGGCGCGCATGCGGCCTCGCGCGCCATTGGATGCAGCGGGACCCAGGCCTAAGATTATATGGGCTCCATGTACACTGGCGACACACTTTATTCGAGCTCGGCTAGTCCCACGAATTCGGGTATACCCGGGTGTATTAAGGTTTGTGACTGTTTTCTGCCCGAGTGCATTGAAGTATTTTCCAGGCAGGGATTGAAGCATTTTATTCCCGCTGGCTGCAATACTGCACAGTATATATATATATATATACTGCATTACAATTCATGAATTTATGCCATCTGGTAGACACGCGAAGCATTGCAGCCTATTAAATCCTAATCATTATCATTTAACAGATCAGCCGCCCGTCAGCCAGGCATGAACCCAGGCTGGGAAGGCAAACGCAACGGGGCTTGTCAGAGGTGAGGAGCGGCGCATTCCAGGTATCTACCAGGTACGTACTGGGTATTTGCTCGAATAAAGTGTGTCGGTGCAGTAACAATGGTTTTTCAGGCAAAAGATGACACGGTGTGCTAATTTGCATGTCATTTTCCAGAATCCCTTGCTGCAGTGGAAGCACTGTATGCTGGGGATAATGGTGAAAGGCGGGGTTGCAGACCTGCCTAAGACTTGTGAATGTGCTCACAAGTGATCTTTTTATTTGCTATATGCAATATGGTGGAGGTTTCTTATTGCCTTTTTCACCCACCATAACTTAAACCGTGATTGGATATATATATATATATATATATATATATATATATATATATATATATATATATATATATATATATAAATAAAAATATTACTGTATGCTCATTTGCATGTCTTAGACAGGTCTGCAACCCCACCTTTCACCATTATCACCCAGCACAAAGCACTTCCACTGCAGCAAGGGATTCTGGGAAATGACATGCAAATGAGCACACAGTGCCACTTTTTGCTTCAAAACCATTCAACATTGTTCCCCTATAGGCTTAAGCTTGCTGCATGGTCACAGCTTTGAGCACAGTCAGGGTTAAGATGCATAGCCAGTAAACCCACCCACAGACAGACTGTTTCGACCTTAATGGGTCTCCCCAGTGTGAGGTTGGTTCCACTGGCTATGCAAAAAATGAAGCAGGGATCGGTTTTACCGTACTTAGTTAAGCTATGATGGGTAAAAAAGTGATAAAAACCTTCCACAGCAAAGCATATAGCAAATGGAAATATTACTGTATGCTCATTTGCATGTCTTAGACAGGTCTGCAACCCCACCTTTCACCATTATCACCCAGCACACAGCACTTCCACTGCAGCAAGGGATTCTGGGAAATGACATGCAAATGAGCACACAGTGCCACCTTTTGCTTCAAAACAATTCAACATGGTTCCCCTATAGGCTTATATATAGATATACATACATACATACATATATAAAAGTGAGTGTGTCCCTGTCCTGTGTCTCCTCAATAGGTGTGCTGCCAATGGTGTAATATGGATGAGCAAAAAAATGGATATATGGAGCACAGCCAAACAGAGTGTATAAAATTAGCCAAATTAGAGTATAAAAAATTATTTTCTTAGAGCAACATAAAAAAACGGAGGTCTAGGAACCCTCCTATGCGTTTTGTGCGGATACACACTTTATCAAGGAGTCAGGCACTGGTTGTAAGGACAATGCTTTTAAATACAGCTGTTTCAGTAAATTTGCGCCAAAAGACGCGATGACGTCTGTCACGATAGCCTATGACAGGTTGTAATTTACACCAAAATAACTGGGTTGAACTGGGACGAGACTTAGATATGATAAAATATAATATATTCCTTGATAAAGGTGAACACAACAGATTATACAAATAACAGGCAAAATATGGACACTTACTTAAAGATGGAAATGATGAAACAGTCACATCTGGACTGGCAGTTCATACAGCAATTTTTTATAATCATCAAGACACGAAAGACATTTTAGTAAGGGGTGACTCTGACTTAAATACAATGTCAAACTCATCTCTTAACCCTAGATGCCGAAAAGGCTAGCAAAAGTATTTGAAGTTGTTTGACTTCCATTGTTTAGTGTGAAGTATCACACTTAAAAATTCAGTTCCTTTGGTCCCTGGGACAAGCATAAACAATTAGGCAATTTAGCCTTTGATCACCAGGCTATGTAAATTCTAGCATGATGTCCTTCCTGCTCATTATCATAACAGAACCAAAATTCCATAAATACTGTAGATAACTTCATAACTTCAGTTTAGTAGTACTTACTGGCACGCGAGAAATATTAATACCTTCCGTCACACGTGACGCTCCCAATGAGACTAAATATTACCATGTAGCACTAAAATTAAGAGAGATATTAATATCTGGCTCTTAGTATCTGTTAGATATCAAGTGTTTAGAATCATTAATTGGGGCTAAATCCCACGAATACACCTATGTAACTCTTACCACGTTCAGCCAAGGACATCTCATAATATTCTTATATTTAATAAGGTCACCCATTCTGATTTTCTCCTTGGGTAGCCGCACCCCTTGCCCCCATCAATAAATCCTTTGAAGCAGGGACCCCTGGGTAGTGGACATTTGTCACCTGGTTTTAGATTACACACTCAATGCCCCAGACCTCTTGAAGCAGAGACGTTTGTAAGTGTGAGTTATAACGCTCACAACCCACTTTAACTTCCTGCAAACAGGTATTAACATACTGTACACTAAAAACCCCTTCTGCTTTTCACATTCAATTTCAATCAAGCCTTTTGAAGTCCAGATTTTCTGAAAAGACACAATACAGTTGTATTTTCTTAAACTGTAGCTTATTAACCCCTTAAGCCCCAGTGTGTGTGGTGCAGACACTGGCCCAGACACAATACATTTTTTACAGGGGAATAAGCATTTGGATATTGAAGCGAGGTAAAAAAAACATTACTGGACCTCAGTCCAGTTAAACCCTTGCTTCCCAGGTGAGAGTAGAGGGTGGCCAATTGGGGTGTAACCCCTTTAATCCCGGGCCAAATCCTCACGATTGTCACAACATCATCCCGTCACAATGCACCACGCATGTGCACAAGCCAAACGACCAAGCACCACACAATGAGGGTGAAATCACCCCATGATCAGTCAGTGCACACAGATTATAAATCAGATTATCCACCCCCTTTATTAATTTGGTGGCTCTTGTCTGCACTTTTTCTAGTTCTATAATGTCTTTTCTATGGAGTGGTGCCCAAAATTGTACTCCATATTCAAAGTGTGGTCTTACTGATTGTCACGCACACCTGGTTGCATGTGGCCTACATACGGGACAAAAGTTAATACACAGCTTGCATGCTGTCCCACTCTTCACCTTCCAAAGGTCCAATATCTCCCCTCAATCCGTCCCCATATACCATAAGTAACGAACAGCACACAAGTGAGCATGTGACTTAGTTTTGCAACCAGGATTAATACATACCGGTACTCTAGCCACCTCACCCTTCCACCATGCAAGGTACTGTCAATGAGCTAATATTAACCCCTTACTCAATTGCAATCATATATAAACGCTTCCACCACTCGAGATATTATGCATAAATAAGATGTAAAATTAATATTTGCCAAGGTTTCGGGTGTCTGTTTATTATAGAAAAAAAAATGCACGTAGCACACAAAGTCTGTTGTAGCGAAAACGGAAATACTCACTACAGAGCATACAAAGGTTCATTCAGAGCCCAAAGCATCACATATGAAATGTTTTAAATATATAAAAATACAGTGCTTAGATTATAAGAACAGACAATTACAATAAATGCAGGACAGTTTCTTAAAATAAAAGGATAAAACAAAACAGAAATCCCTATACACTATGTTACCATGCAGAATGTCAGGATTTCTTTCCCTCCCCCCCCCCCCCTTTTCGGAGAGATCACTGGCATAGTATTGAGAAATCACATTTGGTCCAAAACACACCTCTGTTGAAATCTGAATTTCATAATCCTTGCTAAGGTTTATGTATTCTTTTTTCCACATTGAAACAACATAAACCCACCCGTCGTAAGTCAAATGCGAGATTGACAGTTTTATGACAGAGTTAAAAAAAGGCTATAAACGACGTTTGAGTTGTGCCTTAGTATATAACTGCACTCATAACTTCCCGTCTCTAATATTTAGACATACGCGAGTCACATTAATAGATTCAGGCGCTCATGACAAACGCAACAAGACTAATCATGACCGCCTTAATCCCAAATTTGAGTGACAAATGGATATCTGTCCCTTATTACCTACTAGACCTCCCATATCTGGCCTCAGTACATGTGACTTTGTGACACGATTACAGATCTGTGACTCTTAGTATGTACAGTAGATGACGCCACATGATATTCTCATTTTTAATAAAGTCCTTCAACGAAAGCATAATCTGTGTCTCCTCTCTCTGGAATGTACCAATAATTATTCATGAACGTTGAGGCTTCTTTGAGGTTGACAAAATAGTATCTGATTAGCGTTTATGAACTTCTAAGCCCCACATGCGTCACTTTTAGTGGGCTATCCATGATATGCCCCCACAATTAAATTCTCTTTAAAGCCCCACACGGACTCAGAAAATGTATTGACCCGTCATAAACCAAATACCTTGTGTTTTAAACCCAAATAATTGCACCATTAACCACTGAACCACCAGGTGGCTTAAAATACATAATATCTCATGATATTATTATGACACTAATGCTTTATAAAGGGGAATAATTATTTTTACTGCCCTTCCATGCATTCCCTGTTTAATGCAAGATAAGATCTTATTTGCCTAAATCCTTCTCCATCAACGATTCTCCTAATTTATCCCCATTTAATTTGTAAGTTGCTTATCTATTCTTGTTTCCCAAATGCACAACCTTACATTTACAGTATCTGTATTAAACCTCACCTGCCATTTACCTGCCATATTTTCAGTAAATCCAAGTCCTTCTGTAGAGAAATTACATTGTGCTCTGATTCTATTACCTTACACAATTTAGTGTCATTAGCAAAGATGGAGACTTTGCTCTCTCTGCCAACCTCAAGGTCATTAATGAACAAGTTAAAAAGCAGGGTCACAGTACCAATCCTTGAAGTACTATACTCCACTTACAACTTTAACCCAACCTGGAAAAGTTCCCTTTATGACAACCCTCTATCTATCCTTCAACCAGTTTTCAATCCAGGTGCAAATATTTTTACCGAGTCTGATTTCCTTTATTTTGTACATAAACCTCTTGTATGGAACCGTATCAAAAGCCTTTGCAAACTCTAAATAGAGCACATCAGCTACATTACCCTGGTCTAAATTCCTACTTGCCTCCTCAAATAAACTAATAAGGTTAGTTTGGCACGAACTATCTTTAATAAATCCATGCTGACTATTTCTTTTGTTTTGTTTCACACTTTTTTATTGAGATTTTTCAGGGAAAAACATACATGATAATATATCTCAAATCTAGGTAGAGGGAGGCAGACTGCCACGACACATGGCAATATGCCGAGTGGAGGAGGCGTGGCGCGAGTGATTTCAGATGAAGCGTTTTCTTCCCCAGATCTAATGGTCATACCCCCTTGCTGCGCACCCCCCCAGCCGGGCAGGAGCGCCTCGAAAGAGCCAGGTCCATGTTTCCCTTTTGGTACGCGAAAGAGGGGGATAGAAAGTTGGACCAAGTGGGGAAGAAACAGAAAAGGAGAAGAAGAAGAGAAGGGGAAGGGGTAGGAAGGGAAAGGGATGGGTGTGGGGAGTAGGATGCAGGGGGGAGGCAACCCCCCCCCCCAACCGAGGCCCCGCACCGGCCAATTTCCAGCACGCTTCTTGAAGACGCCAACATCCAGCATTTTTGGTTTTAGTCGTAGGGACATTCTTCCCAGATTCTGTTGAATTTATCAACATCTTGTTTCAAAAGAGCTGATAGCAGCTCCATTGATCTGACCTCCCTTATTTTGGCTAACACCATTTGTTTGCTTGGTGGCTTAATCTGCTTCCATTTTGCAGCTATTGCGCAGCGAGCTGCTGTTAGGATGAACGATACCAGTTTTTTGGATGAGTTTGGGAGATCCTCCATAGGTTTTGCTAATAAGAATGTTAGTGGACTCAGCTGGACCTCCAATCCCAACGTCTCCTCCACCAGGGAGTGAATCATACTCCAGAACGGCTGAATACCCGGGCACGTCCACCAAATATTTACCAGGTCTCCCTTCTGGCCACAGCCCCTCCAACAGAGGTCGGACAACCCGGGAAGACCTGGCTCAGCCTACTCGGGGTGAGGTACCAGTGGAATAGAATTTTGTAGATATTCTCTTTAATAGTGGTGCAAATTGATGTTTTAGCTGCTGCTTCCCAAATGTCCTCCCAATTATCTCTATCTATCTCTAGATTGAGGTCCTCAGTCCATTTTAACATGCAGCTATGGTTGACGAGTATCAAGAATTGTGCTAACCCTTCATATAGTCCTGAGATCAAACCCTTCCGATACGCCCCTACTGCGCACCGCTTCTCAAAGTTAGTGGGTTTTTCAAACTTAGAGTTGGGAGCTACTCCCATCAGGAAGTGTCTGATCTGCAGGAAGCTGAACATAGGGAGGACTACTGGGTGGTGTTTCTTCTGTAATTCAGAGAAAGACATGAGCTTTCCCCCGACTATCAAATCGGAGGCCTTTGTCTTACTGACCTTTTTAAATTGTTTAAAGTCCCTGGGGTCGCAACCCGGGGGGAAATCCGGGTTGCCGAATAGATGAGTGTTTTCTGAAGGGGAAGACGTTAAACTATATTTCGTTTTAGACTTAGACCATATCCTCCACGTGCATCTCATAGCTCCCAGGCTTGTCTTGCCCGACCATGCTGACTATTTCTAATAATTTTGTTTTCCATTAGGTATTCCTGAATATTATCATGTAGTAAACCTTCAAGTGACTTCCCTACTATTGATGTCGGAGTTACAGGTCTCTAATTCCCCAGTTGTGATCTATCTCCCTTTTAAAATATAGGCACCACATCTGCTTTACGCCAATCTTGTGGTACTGTGCCTGTGGAAATAGAGTCCTTGAATATAAAATGTAATGGTTTAGCTATTACTGAACTTTGCTCCTTAAGAACTCTTGGATGTATGCCATCAGGGCCAGGTGCCTTATTTACTTTAATTTGATCAAGCCGCCTATCAACTTCTTCCTCAATTAACTTATTGTTCGATTATATAGAGGTGATGGCTTCCTCCCATTGAAATTGATTCTTCCCTGGTAAATACAGAAGAAAGAATTTGCTTAATACCTCTGCTTTTTCCTTATCACCAATAATTTGCCTGCCCATATCACACTGAAAGGGTCCTATATTTTCTTTTCTAAATTTTTTGTTATTAAGGTACTTAACAAACTTTTTAGGGTTGATCTTACTTTCTATTGCAATACTTTTTTTATTATCCATTTTTGCTAATTTGATTACCCTTTTGCAATTTTTGTTACATTCCTTATAATTCTTATACAGTACGATGCCTGCGTCCCTTCTGACTTTAAGAATCTAAACACCTGCCTCTTCTTTTCCATTTCCTCCCCTACCTGTTTATTTAGCCACATTGGTTTAGACTTGTTTTTGTTTTATATTTACAGTATTACCTAAGGGTATTCACTTTGCTTTTCGAACAATCTTTTATACAAATATATAATATTTTTTCCTGCAAAATCTTCATCCCTATTTATTCCTTATATGTTAGTGCTCAAATCTGCCTTTTACAATTTAACTCTTTGTTGAACTCAAGTATTTGTACGTTTGGGGGCAGTTTTTAAAGCCCGAAAATGTTCTAATAAATCTAAAATGTTCAAAATAAATATATTTTATATATCTACTAGAGCTAAGGGCCTTTGATTCCCAAACCCTTTCCATGTCTCCACTTTACCCTTTCTCACCCACACTTCTCCCATCACCCTAACATCCCTGTCATCCCATCATTCACCTACACTACTCCCATCCCCCTATTATCCCCCTCATCCCATCGCTCACCTACATTGCAACCATCACCCTAACCCCTCCCTCATCACATAACTCACCCACGCTGCTTCCATCCCCCTAACATCCCATCACTCTCACCTACAGTACACTGCTACCACCTCCCTAACATCCCCCTCATCCTATCACTCGCCTACATTGCTCCAATCCTCCTAACATCCCTATCCTATCACTCTTAGCCTTATATATTACCACCATTTAAAAAAAAAAAAAAAAAAACATTTCATTTATAAAATGGAAAAAATACATAATATATGTTATGTATTTTTAGCATTATAACTTAATTGTGTTTTTTTTTTTTAAATGGAGGGAATATATAAGGGTGAGTGCTGGGATGAGGGGTGGATGGATGACGGTGATGGAAGCGGTGTAGGTGAGTTGGAGAAGGGCAGTGTAGGTGAGATGGGGAAGGGCAAACATGGAAGGGTTTGGGAATGATTTGCATCAAATCTCCCTCCAATGCCCTGCTGCCTCTTTGGTAGTGAATGGGTTAATAAAAGGTTGGAGGAGAAAGGGCTTAAGAGGTAAGGGGTTGAGGAGAAATGTGAGGATCTTGGTGGGGAGGGGGTCAACTAGGACAGGCAGATAGGGAATCAACGGGCAGGCAGGTAGGTGTCAACAGGGGCAGGGAAGGGGTCAATAGGGGCAGGCAGGGGTCAACAGGGAATGGGTCAATGGGCTGGCTGACAGGCAGGGGGTCAGCAGGGGCAGACATGCAGGAGGTCAACAGGGGCAGGCAGGCAGAGATGGGTCAATAGGGAAAGGGAATGTGTCACGTGACTGGGGGATTTAAATCCTGCAGGGGGATACCGGGGACTGTATCTCGGGAAGTAAGGGGTCCCCTAGACTGAAATCAATGCAGTTTAGCTCAAGAGACCCTCTGCTCATGTACAGGCAGTCCTCGGTTATCTGACGCAATGCGTTACTCAAAATGGCGTCGGATAGCGAAACGTCGTAAAGCGAATCACATTTTCCCTAAGGAACACTGTTTAAATCAAACGTTTCGCTCCTGAAGGCAATTTTAATGCTAAAATACACAAAATATTTTACTCAAACAATAAGATTATGCTGCACACACATACATTATGATGTAAAGATTCTATTTATTAAATCCAGAACTGTATTGTAGAGGGAGAGGGGGGTTGGCCCGGTATTAAAGGGGTTGCACCCCATATGGCCACCCCCTGACCTCACCAGGGTGGCAAGGGGTTAACTGGACTGCGGTCCAGGAATGTGGACTACACCTTGTCATGTCATGAAAATGTATGTTCCCCTGTTCCCATGTTTCATTATAATCCTGTATTTTAATGTTTTAAAGTGCATTTCTGTATCTCCAGTTCTGGAGGTCGTAGAGAGTTGATATTTGGCCAATGTGTGGAGTCACTGTAGGCATTAAAAACTGGCAAAGTTCGACCCACTGAGCCCACCAGAATGGAACTTATTAATATGTGTAGATATTAAAGTGTATATGTATGGTATTTTGGATCTGTTCTGAAAATGCAGACTCCCTCTGCTATGCTAATAGGTCATGAAGGGCAGCTGGCTGATTGAGCCTAAGCACTGTGATCAAAAGTTAACTGCCTGATTGTTTACACTAAGTACTAATCAACAGACCCAGTACTAATCAACAGACTGCCACTCTAATTGTTACCTGAGGGTGGAGAATCATCAAACTGGAGTGGTTTGTAAGTGTTATGTCTACACCTACAAAAAATGCAGATCCTACCAGATACTTCATTTGGTAGACTGGACGTCGCCCCTGATTTAATTATGGGGCTACAGAAATAAGACCCTCAGAGTCCCAGTACACATGGGCTAATTAGCTGGAGGGCATGGGTTAATCTGTGTCTCCACGTTAGGGATTGGATACAGATAATTGTTCACCTATAGTCTGTATTCAATGTTAAGAGTAGGGTTACACAGGTATATAAACTGTGTCAACCCTACAGTTTTTAGTTGGTTCTTTTGATTCCACCTGGAATGTCACCGGATTGCTGGAGAATTGCTAGCTGATACTTCTCCATTCCCCAACCCTAAGTAAGTGTTACCTTCTTATCTGTTAATTATACTATATTGCTGTGTTCACCTTTTTAAGGAATAAATATATTTTATTATATCTAAGCCTCGTTCAGTTCAACCCAGATATTTGGTGTTCGTTATATCTTGTCATAAGATACCGTGACACACACCCCACAAAATAATTTTGTGTGGACTACCGCTTGCTCAACGCTGGGACGGTGTCAGATGCCTACCCCATGCCCCGCATGGATGAGTTACTGGATGAACTCGTGGGGACAAAGTATCTGACCACTATGGATTTGAGCAAAGGCTATTGGCAAATCCCACTGACCCTGGAGGCTAGGGAGAAGTCAGCATTCATCACTTCAAGTGGCCTCTATGAGTTTTTAGTGATGCCATTTGGGATGAAGAATGCCCCGGCTACCTTCCAACGCCTGGTCAATAGGTTACTGTAAGGGATGCAGAGCTTTGCCAGGGCTTACTTAGATGACATTGCTGTCTTTAGTAATTCCTGAGACACCCATTTAGGACATGTAGCTGCGGTGCTAGATAGGATCAGGGAGGCTGGGCTTACCTTGAAACCCACTAAGTGTATGGTAGGGATGGCAGAGGTTCTGTACTTAGGGCACAAGGTGGGTGGAGGTCACCTCAAACCAGAGCCAGCCAAGGTAGAAGCCATAGTTCAGTGGCCTGTTCCAAAAACCAAGAAACAGGTCATGGCATTTTTGGGCACCGCAGGGTACTATAGGAAGTTTGTCCCACAGTACAGCGCCGTGGCCAAACCCCTGACTGATTTGACTAAGAAGCAACTGCCTGTGCTTATCACCTGGACTCCTGCCTGTGAAACTGCTTTCCAGGCACTAAAAACTGCTCTTGCTGGGGCCCCCATACTGGCTGCCCTAGACTATACCAAACATTTCCTCATACAGACTGATGCCTTGGACAATGGCATTGGGGCTGTGTTGAGCCAAGTGGGGAACGACGGTAGAGAGCACCCTATGGTGAACCTGAGCCAAAAACTACTCCCCAGAGAAGTGGCCTATGCCACATTGAGAAAGAGTACTTGGCCATTGTGTGGGCACTCAAAAACCTCCAGCCCTATGTGTATGGAAGGGTTTTCACGGTCCTCACAGACCACAACACCCTGAGTTGGCTGCAGAGGGCATCAGGGGAGAATGCCAAGTTGCTAAGGTGGAGCTTGGCCTTGCAAGAGTTTGAATTTACCATTCAGCACAAAAAGGATAATGAAAACAGCAATGCTGATGGACTTTCACGTCAGGAGTATCCCTCTGAGACTGAGTTCATTAATGGTGCCAGCAGTGCCCCACTCCCCGTTAGGGCCAGTGGGCCACAAGTCACCCATTAAAAAGGGGAGGTGTAGAGGGAGAGGGGGGTTGGCCCGGTATTAAAGGGGTTGCACCCCATATGGCCACCCCCTGACCTCACCAGGGAGGCAAGGGGTTAACTGGACTGCGGTCCAGGAATGTGGTTTACACCTTGTCATGTCATGAAAATGTATGTTCCCCTGTTCCCATGTTTCATTATAATCCTGTATTTTTTTTTTTCCAAATAATTTTATTAGGCATTGGTACAACAGGTGATTTACAGGTTCATTTCACAGCCTAATACATAAACATTTTAACTTTTTTCGGGGTAAAGAAAGGGCAACCTTGATTGTCCTAGAAAGGGAGGTCCTCGGAGAGTGAGGACAGGGGGGCCGGGGGGAGGAGGGGAGAGGGGGGGCAGTTCACATCCTGGAGGTCACGTTTCTGGGACCTTTGGTCACAAGGGGTTGGCGCAGGGATTCGGGGGGCTTAGTTTGCTCCCTTAAGTGGTATCTACCTACCGGGGCCCTCATCTCGTGAAGAGTGACCAGGGCTCCCATATCTTGTCAAATGCAATAAGCTTTTGCCTGAGCATTGCCATCAGCTTCTCCATTAGCATCACTTCACTGACCCTTTTTTTAATGGACCTTTTAGATGGGGTGGTTTGTCTCTTCCAGGAGGCCGCTATTTCACCCCTGGCCGCAGTTAGAATATGGGAGATTAATTTCCTAGTTGTCCGGCCAATACCGGGTATTGGCCTTGCAAGTAGGAAGGTCAGCGGTTCTATAGGTAATTCTAGGTCTGTGACCTCTTTTATCAAATTTTGGACCTTAGCCCAGTACTTAACAATTTCCGGACAGGTCCACCAGATGTGGGCCATGTCCCCTCTAAGTCCGCAGCCTCTCCAACATAGGTCCGACGCCAGGGGGTAGATCTAGCTCAATCTCGCTGGGGTGAGGTACCAGTGATAGAGAATTTTATAAATGTTCTCCTTCGTTATGGTGCATATGGACGTTCCCGAGGCTGCCAGCCAAATTTCCTCCCAAATCTCTCTTTCTATTGTAATATTCAAATCTGCCGCCCATTTGAATATAATCCTGTATTTTAATGTTTTAAATTGCATTTCTGTATCTCCAGTTCTGGAGGTCGCAGAGAGTTGATATTTGGCCAATGTGTGGAGTCACTGTAGGCATTAAAAACTGGCAAATTTCGACCACTGAGCCCACCAGAATGGAACTTATTAATATGTGTAGATATTAAAGTGTATATTTATGGTATTTTGGATCTGTTCTGAAAATGCAGACTCCCCCTGCTATGCTAATAGGTCATGAAGGTCAGCCGGCAGATTGAGCTAAGGACTGTGATCAAAAGTTAACTGCCTGATTGTTTACACTAAGTACTAATCAACAGACCCAGTACTAATCAACAGATTGCCACTCTAATTGTTACCTGAGGGTGGAGAATCATCAAACTGGAGTGGTTTGTAAGTGTTATGTCTTCACCTACAAACAATGCAGATACTTCATTTGGTAGACTGGTCGTTGCCCCTGATTTAATTATGGGGCTACCCATAGAGTCCCAGTACACATGGGCTAATTAGCTGGGAGGCATGGGTTAATCTGTGTCTCCACGTTAGGGATTGGATACAGATAATTGTTCACCAATAGTCTGTATTCAACGTTAAGAATAGGGTTACACAGGTATATAAACTGTGTCAACCCTACAGTTTTGAGTTCTTCTGATACCATCTTGAATGTCACCGGATTGCTGGAGAATTGCTAGCTGATACTTCTCCATCCCCCAACCCTAAGTAAGTGTTACCTTCTTGTCTGTTAATTGTACTATATTGCTGTGTTCACCTTTTTTATGGAATAAATTATATTTTATTATATCTAAGCCTCGTTCAGTTCAACCCAGATATTTGGTGTTCATTATATCTTGTCATAAGCTACCGTGACATGTATACTAAAACTGTTAGACATGTTTAAAGGCATACTACACCACTAAACCTTCACACAGACTGATCTGGATGATTTCTCTGACTGCAGCTTTCTGATTGACATAATGTTGCAACTTTGCAAAGCGTTGTAAGAGCGGCAGATAAGCCATTTTGTCGTCGTAAAACCGGCCATAGGGATGCATTGGACAGCGTCGGATAAGCCATTCGTCGTAAAGCGAAGCGTCGTAAAACGAGGACTTACTGTACACTTGTATAAAACCAAATAAATAAATAAAAACTTATTTTCCATAGCGGCTAGCCGCCAAGGTAATAAAGCTGCTTTAAATTAATTTTTACTAATAGTGTACATGAGCAGGGGGTCTCCTTAGCTGAACCGCATTGATTTCAGCCTCTGGGACCCCCTGCTTCCCAAGATATTGGCCTTGGTATGGCACCCCATACAGAGGCCCATATCTTGTGAATCAGGGGGTCCCTGTGACTGAAATCAGTGCGGTAGTAAAAAATTAAATTAAAGCAGTTTCATTACCTTAAGGCAAAGTAACAGTTTTTTGGGGGGCAGAGGGGTGAGTGAAGGGGGTACTTGGCCCAGGTTGGTTGGTCAGGACTACCGGGAAGGTTGCATGAGTTAACCCCTTCATTAGTAGTAACTGCTATGGTAATGAAGGGGTTAACCCCCCCCTCCCCTGTGACGCACCCCGTAGGCCTATCCACCTACCCTGGGCCAAGTACCCCCTTCACCCAATCCCTCTAACCCCAATAAACATTAAAATACCTACTACCTACCAATACACAACCCACCCCCTGTAGCCCCAACATCCCCCCTCCCGCCCCCTAATACATACAGTACAGTCATGGAAAAATTACTATTACCAGATATGGATAATAGAGCATTTGTCTATTTAAAGTAAAACATAAGCCAGCCAGCATAAAGTAAATAAAACTTGCACATACCCCTGCTAGCAGGAAGGCCGTCCTCATCACCGTCCTTGTCCTCCATTGGCAGCAACATAACAATAAAAAATACAATCAATGGTCCCTAACCCCTTAATCACCTTAGCGGTTAGTAACCATTATAGTAATTAAGGGGTTAAAGCCCCTCCCCGCTATCCACCCGGGAGGCTTTACCATCCTCCCCAGCACATCTACCCCCACCCACGCTACCCATTGATTGGCACATTGGTAACGCATGCCCATATAATATGGGCATGCGTTGCCACTATAGCAAAATATGGGCAAGCTAAAAAAACAGGCACAAAATAAAACACATTACATAAAAATAACTACAGTAGAAATGCCAAGAAACCAATTGATTGGCACAGTGTTAAAGCATGCCCATATTATATGGGCATGCTTTGCCACTATGACAGCCAATGGGTAGACAACCTAAAAAATAAGCAACCACCAAAAATACCAAATTAAATTAATCCAATCACCAAAAGAAACACAAGAATTAAATTAACCAAAAACAAAATAAAACCAGAAATAAAATAACCAATCACCAAAAAAAAACAGAATTAAACTAAACAAACACCAAAAAGCATCAGAATTAAAAAAACAAAACACCAACAATATACAATGTTTTTTTAATTAATCAACAAAAAACACATAATTAGACAAAGCAATCAACAAAAATACATATAAAAGAAATAAAAGTAAGCATTTGCAAATAAATGCATTGCTTGTCACTGTATTTATCTATAGCCCTTAAGGGGCATAGATAAATACATTGGCAGTCAATGGGCAAGCAAAAAAATTAAATTAAAAAAAATACAATCAAAATACCTGAAAAATTAAAATTACATACATTGAATGGTTTTCTTACCTTTTTAGATGTCTTCACCCTTTGGTTCCAGATGTATCAGGAAGCTCTCGATTCACGACGCAATGATCCTCAGCTTCAGGTAAGTTCTGTTCTTCTCTTCTTTCTTCAGTCTTCTGTATTTGTAATACTTTCCAGGGGCGGGTGTTGTCCCGCCGTCTTCTTGAGGGCAAATGAGAATGTACAGACCTAATATAAACCCTGTGACGTCACATTTGACTGCCAAATGACACACCTCCAATCCGATGGTATACCAAGTCATCAAAAGGGATTGAAGTCACATCCTTTCCAAAAATTGAATCGCTAACATGGTTTACTACGACCAATCAGATTGGGGATATACAATGTGATACCTCACATGGTTCTGTATATCTCACAATCCAATTGGTTGGAGTAACGTGATGGCAGTCATCTTGTTTTTTGTGCCATCATCTTAAAGGGGGGGAAGCAAAGCGTTCCTGATTGGCTGGCTTCCCTCCCTTTACATGATGTCATATCCTTTAAAGAAAAAACTAGGTTCTGTCACATGGTACACATCCAATCGGATTGGAGGTGTGTCATTCGGCAGTCAAATTGGCCTTATATATGGCCTGCACCATCTCATTTGCCCTCAAGAAGACGACGGGACAATATCTGCCCCAGGAATAGATTACAAATACAGAAGATTGAAGAAAGAAGAGAAGAACAAAACTTACCTGAAGCTGCAGGTGTAGATCGCAAAGTTGAAGGTAATAGAGTTACAGAGGTCCCACACTCTCCCTCAGCAATGAGTTTAAATGTTGCGGGGAAGAGCGCTGGGGCCTCGGTAATTGCGAGGCACTGACGACACACCATCAATCCGGCCCTGACTCATAGGACCGGAAGGGGGGGGGGAGCTCTCTCCATAAACTACCTCATCTTCTTCATATTCTGGGGTTTGTGAAGGAGCTGCAAGAAGATAAACCTATATATAAACATCAGACAATTCCACTAACAGAGAAGAGACCTTGTGTGACTCGTAACACCAACAGAAGAATATGAGGCTATTTTCAGCCCCCCCTCTTCGATTATTGGGACAGCACCTGGATGGTATATTTCATTGCCATGGACTACAGGAGAGTTATAAGTATGCCTGTGTGTTCTATTTTACCTCAGTAAATTAAATGCCGGGGGAGCGTGCGAGGTCTCTGTAACTCACTTACCTTGACTTTGGGCGTCGCATCGCCATGGCAACATTGCGTAAAAGGCCGCCGTGGGGTCACGTGACATGACATCACATGCCCCATGGTGTCATTTGACGCCAGAACAAAGGTAAATGGGGTGGGGGGCGCGAGCAGTGGGGAAGAGCATGAAAGGGTTGGGGGGGGGGGGGGCGCAGCAGCAAAAGTTTGCACACCCCTGCTTTAGACCTTTAGAAGGGTGATTTTTGGCCCGAGATGCTTGCCTCTGTTTTTTTTATGGTGCAGTTTTGAATGTGTATTGAATAAAGAAGATTTTATGTTATTTTTTCTATCCTCTTTCCTAGTGCTGAGACTTTTTTCTTTTCTTGTATTTTCTATACCGCTGAGGTGATGAAGGGTTGGTTTAGGTGTATTGATCTTCTTGGTCTATTACTGTATTACTAAGAATTTTAATTCATGTAGCACTTTTTTCCCCAATGGGATCCACAATTGCAATATAGCTTGCAGAACGCACCACATAGGATTGTTAGACACAGTCCCTGCCAGATGAGCTTATAACCTATGTGTTTTGGTGTCTAAGGCACAGGGAGATAAAGTGACAATCCCAAGGAAACAAGGAGCCGACACAGGGAATTGAACCAAACTCCTCTGATTCAAACTCTGTGTCATTGTTTACAGAATCAGTGTCTTTACTCACTGAGCCACTCATTTAGCCCTTATTGAGAGTGCTGTTCCTGTCTTTTGAACATTAATTTAATTAATAATTATTAAACACTTTGCCGATATGTATCTGTATTACAGTGAGAAGCTGCTGCCCCCATCATGTGGCTCCCTCTGCTGGTGCTCTTGGCTCTGATTTTCCTGTACAGATGGCACAGGCAGAGACAGATACTGCAGAATCTCTCAGATAAATATGTGCTGATCACTGGATGTGACTCTGGATTTGGGAACCTGCTGGCGAAGCAGCTGGACCGGCGTGGGCTTCGCGTGCTGGCTGCTTGTCTTACAGAGAGAGGGGCAGAGGACCTGAAGAAGGAGACATCCAGCAGACTGCAAACAGTAATCCTGGATGTTAGTGACAGCCAGAGTGTGAGCTCCGCTGCCAAGTGGGTCACTAGCACTGTAGGAAATTCAGGTGAGTGAAGCTTTGTCAGGAGAAAATGTTATTTAGTAATAAGGATAACTCCCACAAAAAGGGGTATGTTTGTGTAGTGTAGAGACTTACGTCACAGCATCAGTAGGGAAATGCTGAGCAAATGTCCTTAAAAGTGACTTGTTTTCAGAAGTAGACTTACCGTACATGTTCTGAATAGGATTAAAGATCTCTAATATATTGGGCATCAAAACACAGGGGGTGTAAGAAATTCTCTCCTTCCCCTTCTAAGAAGTGTATGCTTGATTGGTTATAGACAGCTGCTGAGAAGACCCTAGCAGTTTACTGTAGGACTGTTTAAAACCAGAGACAGAACATAAACACAGACAGTGATTTATAATAAATGATTTATAGGTGTCCAGTATGTTTTGCAATTCTTGTTCAGCTAGTCTTAGCTGATTGGAGGGTGGTAACCTCCTACCTAATTGAAGCTTACCCCCTCCCCCATTTAAATGGTTAAAAGCTCACTCCATAGCATCTCCCACTCTCAGGGGAACTTGCTTGCTTGCAGTATAATTGTGACAAATCTAATACAGAGTGCTTTTCCTGGTAATGTACAGGTGAATAAAAGCTTCAATCAGACTTAGAACTTTGCAACTAATATTGACAGATTTATTATAAATCATTCTTCCTGTTATTACACAAGTTATTAAGAATTTATATTAGTGTTAGGGACCCTTGAAACGTGGTCTGCCGTGCAGTTGGCTCAAGGGCTTACAACAATTTGGCCAAAATGTTAAACTAAAAGACCATTTTATTTAATAGATATTTATACATATATATTTAGGCACTGTACCATGTATGAGTTTCACTGGATGTGCACTGAGCTCTGTCTGTGTTTTATGTTCTGTCTCTGGTTTTAAATATATATTGCCATGCTCAGTAGCACTCCTCTGTGACACTCATATGCTTATATATATGTTGTGGTTATTTTGGGGGTTCAATAGGAGCTTGTTAGGTGTCCAGTATGTTTTACTGTAGGACTGTGACATTAACTTTAACTATTACAAGCTTGAAGAACTTATATGTAAGATGCTATTCATACAATATGCTAGATAGACAAAAACATGCTACGGCCTTGTACAGAGATAACACTCAGAATAGGGAATGCCACATACTGTAGGTAGTATTTGCTGTATTAAGATACTTAGCCAAGTACCAAAAATAGGAGAAGGAATCTATCAAAGAGAAGTCAGAAGAGAGTCACCATCTTAGAGAATGCATGTCACCATTGAATTTTGAAAACCATATATCTTTGACCAATATTGAGAAATAAACGTTTCTTTACCTGCCAACTTGAATGCTGAAGTGTATGCATATCAGAAGATGATGTAATGACAATTGACATTTAAAAGGGGGGAAGCATTGTTTTTATTATTGATGTCTTTCTACCTTTCCCTCTTATTCCGTGTCTTGCAGGGCTCTGGGGTTTAGTAAATAATGCTGGGTTTGGGATTGCCATGGCCCCCAATGAATGGCAAAAGAAGGAGGATTTTACCAAGGTTCTGAACGTGAACTTGCTGGGGATGATTGACGTGACGCTGAATCTGCTGCATCTCATCAGAAAAGCCCAGGGACGCATTGCCAATGTTTCTAGTATTGGAGGGAGGCTGTCTATTACTGGTGGAGGGTACTGCCTCTCTAAGTATGGCGTGGAAGCATTCTCTGATAGTCTAAGGTGAGCAGCATGAACAGGGAACATTACAGAGCTTAGCCATGATCTATGTATTTTCTATGACAGTAGTTGAGTGGCCATCAGAGTCCAATCGCTACACTTTGATTAACTGTAAAGCCTCTGATTACCTTGGGAAGAGGAGATCCCACAAGGTACTCACTGTGTTCCATGCAATGAGAGGACAGCGCGGAGTACAGGTGCGCAGTACAGGCGCAACCTGTACAGAGCTTGCTATGCTCCTACTTCCACATCACGTTATAGCCTAGTGCAATAACCCACAATTCACCTCACTACTTTACTCTGTAACCAGGCTATACAATAAAAGGTTAAGCCCTCTGGTTACCCCTGGAACCATGGGGTCCCTGGTAGCTCCATAAGCCAGGGACAATAGTCAGGAGTTTGTGGAATCTCGGTCCAGGACGTCCGGAACAAATCTTCCTAAAAGATAAATGGTCGGTATGTAATGATATGCATGATAGCATCAGCACCACGATTCCATCTTATAATGCTGTGCATACACAGACCAACAAGACATTAAACACTAAGACTAGTGTGATTTCATCCATATCACGTTGCATTGTGAAGTCCTTTTCATTATCTTGTATAGAAAAACATTAGTGTAATACCCTATATTTATGTATATCTGTATATGCACTAGGGGGATACCAGGACCTAACCTGTTCTGCCTGTAGCGCATCTTCCCCCCCCCCCCCCCCCCCCAAACCCCACCTGGGAGATTTTGGCTAGGCTACTGCTAGGTGTAATGTTGATCACCTGCGAGGTACAGGAGAGATGAGATGCCTGCGATGTTGTGGGGGGACAGGGCAGACTTTTGGGGATTCCTGTAGTTCTTTCCTTCTTGGTGACAGCACCTCCAGACATATGGAGTGCCAAAGGCAGCCCCCGCTATTACAGTCCTACTCCCAATACCTCTCTCCACACAGACTGCCGCAGAGCCAGAAGTATAAATGAGGATGATCTTTATTACATACAAAAAACAAACATACAATGATATTGAAAGACGGAGAGGTGTGATAGGGTGTTTAATGGAGGTATAATTATATATAAATACCTCTCTAATTAATACTTAGTGGACCCTATAGTAAGGGTGATCGCTATACTGGATATGTATAGGTATATATCAGACCCCTAGCCCAAAGCAATGGAAGGAGGGAAAGGCAGATGAATATGCTTAGCTGTTGGATGTGAGACTGAGTCACGTGACGTCGGCTCATCGGTGAGGTGTGTGTGATATACTGTCTGAGTGCTTCGTAGACTGCGTTCGTGGGCAGCAAGAGCACTCAGACCTTAGGGTTGATCTACTATATATCTGCAGTGAATGTGGCTGGCCTCACACTAGACCTGTCACAATAAAGCTTACAAAAGTATATTTAATGACACCATGTGCAGTGAGTAGTGGCTGCTTTAACTCAGCCAGAAATATACTCAGTCTCACATCCAACAGCTAAGCATATTCATCTGCCTTTCCCTCCTTCCATTGCTTTGGGCTAGGGGTCTGATATATACCTATACATATCCAGTATAGCGATCACCCTTACTATAGGGTCCACTAAGTATTAATTAGAGAGGTATTTATATATAATTATACCTCCATTAAACACCCTATCACACCTCTCCGTCTTTTAATATCATTGTATGTTTGTTTTTTGTATGTGGTTATTCCAAACAATTTATTTTAATCAGGTATAATAAAATTTAAGTTTTAATTAGGGTGAACCTCTCTAGTGCCACACTAAAGGGATTATTTCTTTCTTTATATTCACAATGTGTACACTCCCTGTGAGCACCACCCTCCCCATGTAATTGTTTGGATTAGATTCCCTCCTCAGCTTGAGCAGAGTTTACAATCTGCAGCTTCCAACTGCATGCAGATTTCTTTTTTGTTGATCTTTATTACAGCAGCCACTGCTGGTGTCGTTGCAGTGTATGCTCCAATTGATAAGGTAGATCCCTCGCTTCTGGATGGTACTGGCCTGTGGGTAATGGTGAGGCCTTGCTGGATTAGATTATTGCCTCAACCCATGAGGGGCTGAGCACATGTCTCACTCCCATCCGGGAGGAGACGAGGAAAGCTCCTACCTTATGAAAGGATAGTTTGGAACTCTACTCACTCACTACTCTTCTAAAGGTCTCACCCCAAGGGGCTGAACTTCATTCTATAATTTAGCTACTTCCTTCCTGAGCTCAAAGAGGGAGGGCCCTGTATCTGCACCACCACTTCCGTCACGCAGGAAGTCTGCATGAGGAGGGGGAAAACCCCATAGGATAGCCTGTCACTGTCTGTGTATTACTAGCACTTATGTGACAAGGAAGGTAGAGAGATAGATGGACCAGCCATGGTTATATGCTAATTATAGCATCGAGTGTATTAAAGCATCGGTCCAAACTCTGCATTTTTATTTTTAAATAGGTTTGAAATAGGGTTTCTTCAAAACTGAATTGTGTTAGCTTCAGCTCCAAGACCCCTTGCTTTCAGAAAGACTTTCCCCCATACGGGGTGCCAGTATTTTTATCTTTAGTTTAAATGTTCTGTTCACATGGGCCAATAGGAACATTTAAAGCCGCCATTACATGTACAGTACTACAGCTAGCCTAGCCAGAGCGGCCACTGGCACACCTTTTTGACATACAGTAAGTATCTCAGGAATAAGGGGGTACTAGAAGTTGACATTAACATGTTTCCTCTCCAGAGACCCACTGCGTCAAGCCTATTTGTATGAAGCAACAAATGGAAAAAAAAAGGCACTGCTGCTGCTTTAATGGATATATCCACCAGCCAATGGCTGCGAGCAGGAGAAAGGACTAAGACTATAGGGCACTGAGAATATAATGATGTCAGGGAAAGAAGAGTGGGGAAATATATAGGCTGGGAAAGATGAGGGACAGGAGAGAGACCCATGAGGAGAGTGAGAGAGAGGATGTGTCCTGCGGACAGAAGAACAGTGCGGTTGCAGAGCTCCAAGCCTGGCAGAGCATCATAGTGGGAGACAGCGGATAAGAGCCATGGGTGATACATCACCAGAGAAAGGGAACCCATTTTGGCGTGGTTCGAAGCTGTGATCTAAACAAAGTGAGAATGCATCTGTGGGATCGCCCCTACAACCCCTCAGTATCCTTTCTAATATTCGACACGGCTCTACATGAGCTCCAATGCTGTGCCAGCACCAACAGTGTCCCATTAGTTAGCACACAGGCCACCAAGACTGAATAAGTGACTATTGGGACATTGGCGCAGCAAGATCTGTCCTTGTACTATATGTGTGATTGTTATGTGTTATCTGTGATATTCTTATTTTTAGGGCCACTGCATGTGATTTCCTTTTATCATTCACAACAAAGTATTATTATCAATAAGATACGTGTTGTGTTGTGTTGTCTGACTGAAGCCTGGTTCTTTGCAGGCTGAGTAGTCTCTCTCAGGGGAGACAGACTTGGCCCCTCACCCTAGTATACATATTACATACTGAATAGGGATTTAAAGAGGGGTTATATGAATGTAATATAATATTGGCAGTGCTCATTAAAGGCCACTACTACAGTATGTTTTATTTCAGAACCACTTTATAAAATCTGCACTATTTGCTGCATCATTCTCTGTCAATTACAATCAGGATCCTGGTGAAAAGTGTATAGGTTTCACAATAATAATAATAATAGTAATAGTTTGTTCTTGGATAGCGCTGCTAGTATTACGCTTTACAGAGACATTTTGCAGACACAGTCCCTACCCTGTAGCGCTTACAATCTATGATTTTGGTGCCTGAGGCACAGGGAGATAAAGTGACTTGCCCAAGGTCACATGGAGCAGACACCAGGAATTGAACCAGGTTCCCCTGCGCCAGTCAGTGTCTTTACTCACCGAGCTGCTCCTTCAGCTCAAGTTCATGTTTGCTAGTACTAGTCACTGTGCCATCTAATTTGTGAACAAAAAACAGCAGAGGTGTTGCATGGGTGAATACTTATCGCAACTCCATACTAGGTACTTGATGGAACAGTTGCTTTCATAAGGATAGTAATGATGTATTTGTCCTATTTTGTTTCCCCCACTGCAGAAGGGAGCTCTTTGATTTTGGGGTAAAAGTGTCCATCATTGAGCCTGGCGCTTTCAGCACTCCAATGGCTGTCTCAGAACCTCATAAGCAGAACCTGAATCGGCTGTGGGAGAATCTCCCTGCAGAAGTCAAGAAGGACTATGGAGAGCAGTATTACCAGAATTGTGAGACCCTCTGCTTGTCTGCTCGGAATTAAGGGTAGACGGGAATGTTTCCACTTCAAGAGAGACGTAGAAGGGGACAGCATGAGAACGGGCAGTGATCACATGATTTCTGAAGTGGGCACTTCCAGGTCACACATTTGCAGGACTCATTTGTATTCCTCCCTTTGTAATATTGTTCCACGCGCTGCACATCGGGAACACAAGAGTCACATTAAATATCTGCCTATGAAGCTTACAATTAGTTTTGTTACTTCTAAGCAACTATGAGAAATACATTGACTACAGTAAGGTGATGCTGGGCTTTATTAACAACCCTAGTAATGTTTCATTTCTTTCTTTTATGTGCACATAGGGGTCCAGAACCTGGGTGATTTGCTTGCAACTGGTAGCTCCAAGCTGTACAAGGTCACAGACTGCATGGAACATGCCCTGATTGCCGTTTACCCCTGGACGAGATACTCCGCTGGCTGGGACAGCAAGCTCTTCTACATTCCTGTTTCTTACCTCCCTACAATTCTATCTGATTATGTGCTATGTCGCTCTGCACCAAAACCAGCTCAGAGAGCAGAGTAACGGTATTTCTGAGTGCTCAACAGTACACAATACAGTTTGCCCCTAAATGTGTCTAAAAGTCTCTCCTGCTGAAATTCCTTTCCTGGCTTCCTAGTAAACTCTGTATCACTTACAAAATTACCCTCCTCACTTTTAAGGCTATACATTCATTTTTCCCCTCCTTACATTTCAGCCCAAATTTCTTGCTATACACCGCCGGACTCTTGTGTTCTGCTCAAGGATGTCTTCTGTCTACCCCTTTTGTATCTAAAGCCCTCTCCCGCCTAAAACATCTCTCATTCACTACTCCACACCTCTGGAATGTCCGTGCCCCCAATATCCGACTGGCACCTCTCTCTCCACCTTTGGGGCCTTTCATAAAAAACTCTTCTTTAATGATACACTAGTTGATACTATACATCTAACATGAAATGACCTTGACCCCTTGCAGATGCATTTACAATAACACTGCAATGCTCTCTCTGTGTGTTCTCCCTACTCACCACTTAGATTGTAAGCTCTTCAGGGCAAGGACTCCCTTTCCAATTGTTACTGTCATGTCTGAAGCCATTATTATTACTATGTGTTATAATATTATGTCACGTGTATTACTGGTGTGAAGCGCTATGTACCTGGATGGCGCAATATAAATAAAGATATACATATATACAAACATACATGCCAATTAATGAGAATGATAGATAGTGATACCTTTTATTGGAGTAACACATGGTTAACAGCAGGGGTGTGCAAACTGGGGGGTGTTGGATTATCTGCAGGGGCGCGGCGGTTACAGATGCCCCGCGCGTTTCCCGGAGGCACTTAAATTAAATGCCGGGGAAGCGGCGAAGGCCCCTGTAAACCTCATTTACCTTGGTTCAGCCAGCTTCTGGAGATGCGTCGCCATGGTAATGCGGCGTCAAATGATGCTGCTGGGTCATGTGACATTGCGTTGCTATAGCAACGTGATGTCATGATGCCAGGAACCAAGGTACGGGGGGGGGAGGGCACGGAAAGGAGGTCAGCCGGCAGGGAGGCGCAGGGGAATAAGATTGTGCTTCCCTGGTTTATAGAATACAAGCTATTGAAACTCAGAGTTCTACCTTCTACCTGAAGATTCTAACAGGATTCTACATGCTACCTGAGAGGTGCTACGTGTGAGGTTCAAAAGGCTTGTACACTGAATCATGTATTAGTCCAATAAAATATATAATTGTGCATATTTTTCATTCATTTGAGTTTCCTTTTTTTCCCCATAAGGGACTAACCTGGCTACCATTCTTGCTTGTTATAGAAATCGATACTTAAGTAATAATCCCCGAAGAACAGGGCATTACTGGCCAATAATGCCCTGTTCTAAGGGGATTATTACTATTATAGGCTAAATGTAGACTTTTTTCATAAATAATAGACACTTTTGTATAGTTAAATAGATTTTTTTATTAAAATAAAATGGTAAATACATGAAACCACATCTACAGTATATACGCTTACACTGCAGATATCTATATCACACACTGCCGCCCCTCTGTGTACACACACACAAACTGCTGGTACACACACACACTGGAGCTCTAGACACCCACAACACACATCTACACACACAACACAGCACCTCTACACACACACAACACAGCAGCTCTACACACACACAACACAGCAGCTCTACACACACACAACACAGCAGTTCTACACACACACAACACAGCAGCTCTACACACACACAACACAGAAGCTACACACACACACACACACACACACACACACACACACACACACACACACACAACAAAGCAGCTCTACACACACAAACTCTGCTGCTACACACACATGCTAAACCCATAAACACTGCTGCTGACACTGACACTGACACACACACACACACACACACACACACACTGGAGCTCTATACACACACACATCAGCTGTACACACACACAAACTGCTGCTGCACATACAACACAACACACACACATACACTGCAGCCACAATAAAAAATGCAGCCACTTACTAAACTTTGCACTCTCCCCCCCACCTCTACACACAACACAGCACCTCTATACACAACACAGCACCTCTACACACACACAACATACACACACACACACACACACAACACTGCACCTCTATACACAACACAGCACCTCTACACACACACAACATACACACACACAACATACACACAACACTACACCTCTATACACAGCACCTCTACACACAACACAGCACCTCTACACCCATAAACACTGCTGCTGACACTGACACACACACACTAGAGCTCTATACACACACACACAGCACCTCTACACAGATATAGCACAGCACACTCACACACAAACTGCAGCCACAAAGAAACTGCAGACAGCCACTTACTTATTTACAGACACCATCTCCCCCCCCCCCCCCCCCCCAGTCAGCTGGGGAGGGGGAGGAGTCAACCGTGGCTTATATGTTCTGACCAATCCCCTGCCCTGTCTCAGCTGTTCTGAAAGCTGATTGGCTGGAAATCAACACATTGACAACTACACATTCTACTGCTTAAATTCCGGGTTTATTGATTGGTTAAAATTCCGGGCATTATCCAATCAGAGAGCAGGGTTTTCAATAATGCCCTGAATTTTACTGCTTTAGCCTATAATACAGTATATAATGCTTACCGCCTGTGTTTGTCCTTGTTAGGGTCTCTGGTGCAAAGCAACCTCCTATGTTGCTGCTAGTAGTCGTGATGCAGCTAGAGTCTGTGAGGGTAAGTATGTCTCTGTTGGCGTGCTTCCGGGTCAGGCAAAAGGTAAAAGATAATGGGAAATAGTGGAGCACTGCAGGCAATATCAAAGGAAAGCTCGGGAACCCGACTGATAAAAAAAATATAAACGGCTTTATGCAATCATAGGTAAAAAAGAGGACAATGATTGTCAAAAAAAGTGGACCTCCCAAGCGTTTCACACTGCTAGGGTGCTTTGTCAAGGAGTATAGAGAATAGGTAAGATGCCGAGTTAATATACTGTAGCGCTTGCCTGTGACAGCACAAAACACACAAATCCTAATAGAGGTATATTCGTATTTGATCTGGTAGTGTTAGGACTTGCGAACAGGATCTGCCTTGTCGTGGCTCGCAAGCTTACAATGCTTTGGCCAAAGGGTTAAACTAAATAACCCTTTTTCAAGAGAATATTACTGTGTATTTTTGTCATGTTTGATGTAGCATTGGACTTCTCTGTCGTCTGCTGTGACAGCACAAACAATTAATTGAGATTAAAAAAAGTACGTTTAATATCGATCTGTAAACAACTAAACAGACCCAATCAATATTATGTTCATCATACATTTTTATCTTATAAATCTCATGTGCAACATATATAACCATATATTTATACTGGTAATGGATCTATCTCCAAGTATTCCAAAATGCATCACATTGATTAAATATAACAATATCTAGATCCAAGGAAACTAAGTAGTCTGATAGAGCACAATTTAGACTCCTTGTATCTAAATAGGAGTAACAATATCTATATATTGTGGCTAACCAACTTAGCTATTTCGTGCAGAGCTAAGCAGCAATTATAAATAACTTTACCATGCTCCATGTATTCTTAGGCGAAGGCTGCGGTCCCAGTAACTGCCACAGCGCTCGGCGTGGCGTGCGCTGTGCGTGTAAGCACTGCCCCTCAATAGGGAAGGGCCCAGTAGTCACCTTCCCGCTGAAGGTGCAGCCGCGCCGTACTGCAAGGTTTTTTCCAACTCAATGAAACCCCTCCCGTCGCAAGCTACCTCTCTCTCCTCAGACCGCAGATCGCGGTTAGCGCTGTGCACGCGCCGCCCCCCGCCGGGCGCGCATGTCACAGTCATGACTGGGACTGCAGACTAAGATTATAGTAGGCGCGCACGACGGAGCGCATGTTGTCGCGCACCTGTTGCCCGAGCAATGGGTGCACTGCGATGGAGCGATTGGGGTGGCGATAGGGAGGTGTGGTGAACGCGTTACCAGGCTGGTTCGCCCTCATTAGCTGAACCGCGCAAAAGACGTGCCCGCCGCACGGCAAAAAAATATTTGCTGAAAAATTCACCGTGCGGTCGCTCTGCATAGCACCACGCTCGCGCACACTATGGCCAGGCCAATATGGCTACTGCAGTTTGTTCGTGTAGCACGAAAAATCGCTTGCGTCATCGCGACTACTATAATCACGGCCTTAGTAATCTTGGTTATATATTGTTAGAATCTTTACGTTCCTCTCACACTGGTACACATGGAAATTCATTGCAAGTCAATCTCATGCTATGTCACTCTAAGGGCTGGGACCCGCTGCGCCCGGCGGCGCGGGCGGCCGCGCGAGCGTTCCCCACCAGCAGGGGAATTCTTGTGAGCCGGTCCCAGTCCCCCCTCGCTGCACGGCTCAGTACGCACTGTGACGCGTCAGCCGCCAGGGGATGCAAGAAAATTGTGATCCCGAGCGGTGACGCGTCACGTGGTGCGCTGATGAGCCAATCAGCGGCGGGAGCTGTCACACAGCTTCCTACACAAGGTAGGGGGTGGTGTGTGTGTGTGTCTCTCTGTCTGTGTCTCAGTGTCAGCATGTGTGAGGGCATTTGTGGGGGAAGGGGGAGGGAGCTGCTTACCTTCCAGCAGCCCGCAGCAGCTCCCTCCTGTCCTGCAGACCGAGCCTGAGCCTGTGGAGGGAGGGGGGGGAGTAGCGGGTCCCTCCGCTTAAAACACGCCCCCCCCTCCCACTCCCGCCCCGCTCCGGCTCCCGCTCCCTACAGACCGCATTTCGCGGTCTGTGTCTGTCAGCGCCCCGCCTGTCTGCAGTGCGGGCGCGCTGACTGAGGGAGCGGGGCCTTAGCCTAAGGCCTCAGCAGGGTGGCACTGAGCGGGCGGGCGCGCTCACGCTTGCCGCGATGAAACACATTGCGGAAATGTGTGTGTCCAGCGTGAGCAAGCGCCTGAGTAGGCTCTGCGCTTAGCTGCTTGCCAAGCAAGCAAATTTGAATTTGCTGCTTGCTCGCGCGTCACGTGTGTGGTTCGCCCAATGAGGGCGAACCAGCTCTGTGACGTCTAGGCCGTGCCCCCAACACGCCCCCCGCGCACGCACCTAGCCGGCCACGAAACACACAGCCGAGCAGGGCGCAGCGCACGAGCGCCCTGCCTGGCCGCAGCCTTAATATATAAAGGTACAAATCAAGATGGAATATAAATATTGCAATGAAAAGTATATAATTGCAGCATATATTCTAATGGTACGAGTAACTGCAGAAGACAAAATCCATGGAGAAAAAAAAAACTGAACAATCAGCTCATGTCTACACTCACAAAATAACATGGCTACGTCTAAAAATAAAGAGACCACAGTGCTCTTGTATTACAGTGTATCACTTGGTGCCAGCTGGAGAGAGAAATATATTATAAATATCCAATTTATCATATGACACAGTTTGGCTTATACACACAGAGTCAAAACTCAAAAAAGAGCACTAGGAACATAAGTAAATGCTGAACTGATATCTTAGATATCTCTGTTGGACAGAAGAAGAGAGAAAAAAACGCCATATCTACAGTACAAGCATCCACAGATCTATACAAAATCAAATATTATTATTCTATTACAGTTAACATAGTGAAGCAAAATCCATGTATGAAGACTTTCGTCCTTGTCCAGGGTTGTGAATAAGTAGTTCCAATACTGTATGCCCACAGATCATTTTTTATCACAACAAATATTCTATGTCCCGTCCAGTATTTAGACCTTTTAGTATGAGGATATCAAGTGTTAATATCTAATAGGATAAGTCCTTTACATCAAAGAGAGACCTATCTCCCGCTCTAGGTAATGTATCTACGTGTTCTGTGGCAATGCATCTCAGATTACTAATAGTGCCCAAAGGACATGGAGAAAAAAGTTTTCATACTGGGTGCATAAGATCCCCATGATTAATTAACCTCGTGTTCTAGGATCCGCACCTTCAACGGTCTTGCAGTAAGACTGACATATTGGCAAGGGGTATATACTGTAATGTAATTTGTATTGCATGTCAGAAAATACTTGATTTGTAAATGTCTTGTTTGTGTCTTTGTTATGAAATATGAAAAATTAGTAGTTTTGTGAGTTACAATGGCCACATCTAAAAGATCCATAGTGTAGGAAAGATGCCTTTTTTATGCTGCTTGTATTATACATCTGAAACAAGCTGGAGGAAATCATATTACCCAGTGTTTTTTTATTTCTTATGTAACGGGTTTATCCCCCCCCAATCTCACATTGGCCCGGGTACTTTAATAACCAACTCCCATTACGTGTGTTTGGTTTTGCACCTGTAGGCAACAGAACTCCTGAGTCTCCCGCTTGATGTTATTAGGGGATTTTCAATAGAACAGGTATCTGAGGTAGTGGGTGCGAGTTCAACTTACATCATGTGCAGCACCTCCACCTCATCAGGATCTGTGCTTCCGCAGGGAGATGGTCCTGGTGAGGAACTCCTTCTTGGTGGTGCCATCCACTGTTGAGTAATTTCACACTCACACAGTGGGGGTATCGTTAACAAGGTCATCTTTATTGTAGACAGTGATGTAGCAGACTGCCCCATGCAGCTGCCGGCTCTAGCCGCACATCCCTCCGTGCTGTCCCTTCACCAGGTACGCCCTCCTGAATTGAAGTGGGATTCCCCCTTCTCCTAGGGAGATCCTCTCTGCGCCAGGTCCCTGGACACAGAGTGGCTTAGACAGGCTGATTGGTCAACCTGGACCGCTAGTTACTTCACTAGGGTCACAAAGTGTTCCTACAATCCCTTATGCAGGCCATACAACTTCCTAACAGCTTTCCACAGCTGCCAGAACACTGCTAGAACACTCTACTTCCATACTGTAGAACCTTTGTAACTAACTGTGTTGTGCCTTATATACTTCAGGAGGCAGTCGCATCCCTGATGTCACTATCCAGGGACTCAGAGCATACAGCCACTCCCCTCCATACATAGGGCTCCTCACCATTGGATGAGGGAAAACCTCCATAACTACTGCTGGCATACCTGTTCTTACCAGGACTTACTGCCAACAGAGAGGAAAGCAATATACCATTATTATGCATGGCTATATACTCCCCCTTGTGAATCCCCACCGTCCCGGCTGGGTCCTAAATTTGGTGTACCTTACTCCAGGAAACACTGAAAAAGAACACACAAACTTAGCATTTAAACATTATCACTTCACATAATAATGACGTAACATCCGCTCACTGACCAGCAGTAAGCAGCAAAGAATAAAGGCAGACCACTCGTTGACGGACCTAATAGTAGTGTCAAGGGTCTGGTTTCTTCACATCCCGCCCCGCTGCATCATGAACAGTTACACTGTACTCTCATGGCAATCCCTGCTCATTACAGTATACCACCTTGTGCATATATACACTGCGTCCTATCTTCCAGACCCGCATGAGTTGGGATACCCTCTGTTCAGCCTGAACTCCCTTAATGGCTCCTCCCTTGTTAACTATATAGTATTCTATATCATTCCTGAGCCACCTCTCTCGGTTCTCCTCTATTTCTCTCATTAGAGGTTTGGGTACATACGGGTATTCGAGCCCATGTGACCTCTTATACTTGGCTGCAATAGCCCTTTCAGCTCGGCAAGTCCTGGTCAACTTACTTTGCCCGGCCCTTCCCGGCAACACCCATGACAGAGGCTCATCTAATTCTACCGGATCATCCAACCCTTCTGATCCTTTTGGGGTAATAAGGCCTCCTTGTATGCGATCCCATCTTACCCTTAGTGCCCTAAGGTATGCCTCATCATCAAAATCTCCGGGAGCCCACCAGTGATCAACCACCCCCTCCCTTTCTAGAAGAAAATGGGTGCGGTCAAGCCAGGCGACATACCCTTCATATAACGGTGCCCACCACCTAGTTTCCCGTACCTCCTCGGAGTTAGGTTCTAGTGGCTCCTCCTCATCATCAGGCCCGCCCGAGGATACTCCTGAAGTACCCTCAGATCGCATCACCCTTCCCTTGTGCTGCGACCAATGTCCGCCCTCACGACTTAGCGCGCTAACAATCGACCCTCGTGGTGAAATCCTCCCTCCACCCTCCGATCCATCATCAGAAGTTCCCCAGTCCAGGCTTCCAGTCCGTTCGGTGATAGGACCCCGGGAATCCCCTGACATACCCAGGCTAGATGTAGACCCAAAGGAATAGGTGACAGGGACAGGGGCTTGAGCTAGGGCCTTGGGGCTAACCCTGGGAATGGACGGGGTTGGGGGACGTGAATGGACGGTAGATGCCGGCAGGGTCACGGCCTGCTCCTCGGCAACAACTGACTCACGTTCACCACAATATTCGCTCTGTCCTTCGGTAGTGGATCCTCTCGTTCTCCGATTCGAGCGCCCACTCCATCGGCTGTCTGTAGGGGATCGACTCCCACTGCTCGACTGTAGAGGCGCAATCGCCTCCCACTCGACACCGCTCAGGTCTTCCGGAACTGCCTCTGGATCCGCACGTGCTGCGACGCCATCTTGGGTTGGGTCCCCAAGCGAGACCTCTTCCTCCACGAGGATATCCGGTAACACCCTTCTGCTGCGCGGTCCAGCTTGACCCTGGTTCCGCTCTTCGCTCGCCTCTACCTCCGGGATCTGCGGTGAGCACGGGGTTAACCTACTGCTCCGCAGGGTCGGGGTAGATTGACCTCCTTCCGATCCGCTAGTCACCACGGCAGTGGGACTCCGGCGATCGGGTTATCGCGGCGCTGGAGACACTCGACTCCGTGTCTCCACACCACGGGGAATGGCATCTCGCCACGGAATACCAGTAGCATGGTACTCCTCTAGCAAGTCCTGTGCCTCTGCCAGCCTGGCACACTCCTCGTCCGAGGACTCTAATTTACAGTTCGGTCGGGATATTCCAGTAGGGGACCGTCTATGGGCTCCTTTCTGGTCACCTCTACGATGACTGTGTTTCTCCTGCTTGAGAACCCGGTCGGGTTCCTGCTCCACGGGATCTGCATTCTCCCTCCACAGGGCACCCGGAAGCTCCGCTGCCAACGTCGGGGTAGGATGTCTCATCCCCACGGTTTGTATTGGCACAAAAGTTGTCATGGGCCACATGTACTGCAGGCTACAGTGAGGGCATCGAGCTTCACTGCCCACGGCTCCACCGGGCAGTCTGCACTGCAGGCAGAGACAGACCACTGTCTCCACATCTTCTACTCGAATAATCAGGAAGCCTCCTGGAGCCGAGTAGGGGTGGGTTGATATCAAGGGACTCTGTTCCACTTTCTCCGCTTGTTCAGCCATGGTCACCAAAGGGAGAACTCTTCCTAGTGGTCTGTAGTGATCAATGGCTCTTCGCAACTGAAGTGCAGGGAATGGTTGAGCTGTCCTTCCCCCCACTTCCTCCATCAGCATCCGGTGGAACTTTAGACCACTCCCCCTGGTTGAAACTAGGGGGATGTCTCGCCGCTTTGTAGGCTGACCCAGCACAGGGGCTGAGTGAGTCATAGTCCATGAGGGCGCGGCTCCAGCTTTCGCGCCAAACTCCCCAAGTGGGTGGAGTTTTCTCATTGCCGCTAATCCTGGCCAACAATTTGCAAACTGCAGAGTTGCAAGGCTTTCTGCAGCTGGCCCACGCGGTGTCCCGGGAACGCGGGAACCGCCATTTTGGTAAGCACTGTCCTTTTTTGTATTTGAGGTAGCGTCTGGCTGTTTGTTAATTGGTGTGTAACAAAGTCCATTTCGTTCCTCCCATCTCGCAAGGCTGTCGTCCTCACTATTCTCAGGGGTATCATCCCTAGAACATAGGCATGACAAACACGGCACAGCCACGGCTTTCACGCCATTCCACAGCAAACACACAAGAGTCTCTCCTGTAGCTTGTTCTCCTTCCTCTTTCCAACATCCTGGACCTTCTGCTCCTTGCAGATCCTCCATTCCGACGGTCACTTCTTGCTCACGGTATACTTGATTACTGTACATGGAGCTCTACTGGGCAGCTACCACATCCGTACAATAAACATTACCTTGTGCACCACCTCGTGTACCTAACATATGTTTAACTCGTGTTTGCACTACCTCAGGCTAGGCTCACTCTCTCAGTGTCTACTTCCTCCCAGTCTGTGCTCCCTTTGGTAAGTGATCTGGAATGGACTAGAGTACTCTGGGGCTTCCATGCAGTACTTGGGCGTCTACCTCTCTTAGTCAGCCTAGTGCAGACCCTCTCCAGGATTCCTGACCTAGTTAACAGTCTATCCCTTCTGGCGTCCTACCCCTAGCGCGACCTCAAGGTGACTCGGACAGCTATAGCCCCTCTCCAGACCCACTCACTCCTCTCAGGTTCCCAGGCTTCTCCTGCGGTTCCATCCCAACGCAGCACAAAGTGGCAGTATACACTTTCCCTGTTTCCTAGTGTGTGCCTAGCAAAAGCCTGTCCTGTTGATAGCTATATAATCTCTCAGCAGCGCCTCCAATTGTAACGGGTTTATCCCCCCCCAATCTCACATTGGCCCGGGTACTTTAATAACCAACTCCCATTACGTGTGTTTGGTGGTGCACCTGTAGGCAACAGAACTCCTGAGTCTCCCGCTTGATGTTATTAGGGGATTTTCAATAGAACAGGTATCTGAGGTAGTGGGTGCGAGTTCAACTTACATCATGTGCAGCGCCTCCACCTCATCAGGATCTTTGCTTCCGCAGGGAGATGGTCCTGGTGAGGAACTCCTTCTTGGTGGTGCCATCCACTGTTGAGTAATTTCACACTCACACAGTGGGGGTATCGTTAACAAGGTCATCTTTATTGTAGACGGGGATGTAGCAGACTGCCCCATGCAGCTGCCGGCTCTAGCCGCACATCCCTCCGTGCTGTCCCTTCACCAGGTACGCCCTCCTGAATTGAAGTGGGATTCCCCCTTCTCCTAGGGAGATCCTCTCTGCGCCAGGTCCCTGGACACAGAGTGGCTTAGACAGGCTGATTGGTCAACCTGGACCGCTAGTTACTTCACTAGGGTCACAAAGTGTTCCTACAATCCCTTATGCAGGCCATACAACTTCCTAACAGCTTTCCACAGCTGCCAGAACACTGCTAGAACACTCTACTTCCATACTGTAGAACCTTTGTAACTAACTGTGTTGTGCCTTATATACTTCAGGAGGCAGTCGCATCCCTGATGTCACTATCCAGGGACTCAGAGCATACAGCCACTCCCCTCCATACATAGGGCACCTCACCATTGGATGAGGGAAAACCTCCATAACTACTGCTGGCATACCTGTTCTTACCAGGACTTACTGCCAACAGAGAGGAAAGCAATATACCATTATTATGCATGGCTATATTAAAAACACATTTCGGATCTAAACAAGTACAGGCATACCCCGGTTTAAGGACACTCACTTTAAGTACACTCGCGAGTAAGTACATATCGCCCAATAGGCAAACGCCAGCTCACGCATGCGCCTGTCAGCACGTCCTGAACAGCAATACCGGCTCCCTAACTGTACCAAAGCTGTGCGCAAGCGGGGAGACTATAGAGCCTGTTACACATGCGTTATTTACATCAGTTATGCACGTATATGACAATTGCCGTACAGTACATGCATCAATAAGTGGGAAAAGGTAGTGCTTCACTTTAAGTACATTTTCGCTTTACATACATACTCCGGTCCCATTGCGTACGTTAATGTGGGGTATGCCTGTATATATTCTTTTTTTTTTTTTTTTTTTTTTTTTTTTTATCGTTGACATTTTTATTAATTTTTCCATAATGACAAAACATAATACAGTTACCAAGACAACAAAGGGTACACTAAACCAGCAAATCATATATTCTAATTATATAAACTTTTGACACAAATAAACAAGATACCCAAAATAAATCATAAGTCGATGTCAGTACTATCTGAAAAAGACTGAACAGAGCTTCAATCTGAGCAGACGGCTCCAGTTTTGCCACACTAAGAGGCTGAGGTAGGTGCAAGCAATTTTTTTTATCTATTTCAATTCCCACACATTCCTCACGGAGACTGCACTATGCTGTACATCTTGCCACTTGTATCAATGGTTTAACTTTCATGGGTTCTTTACTTAATGTTTGTTTATTGATTTTGTGTATGCATATTTTGTACCACATTGCTATGAGAGATTGTGTATTCTTTTCTCTGTCCATGTTGATTGTGATGCCCTGACATCCAATATTTTGAACATCAGCAGACTCTAGTTCCCATAGGGAAGTGTACTGCTGCGGCCAGCTTCAATCTAACAAATGCCCGTAATTTTCCGGGGCTTTTTTTGGCTGGCGCCGAACTTGGCCGCGCTCAGCCGCATCTTCCCCTCCCCTCGCGACCCTCTGGCTGCTTGGCTGCTCCGCCTCTGCTTCGGCAGCTGTGCGCGTCTTCCCCTCCCCTCGCGACCCCCTGGCTGCCTCTGCTCCGCCTCTTCCCGCATCTACCCTCCATTCCCCTGTCCCCTGTCCCCTTACCCGGGGATGCCGGCGGAACGTGTGACCGGTGCCACAGTGACGCGCGTCACGCGTCACCAGCCGCGTGTCACCAGCCGCGTCTGCCCGGAGTCTACCCGCACATTGCGGTGGCGGCCGCAGGAGAATAAAGGCGGCCGGCACTGTATATTCCTGACATCACTATTGATTTATCACAACACATTTCATTGCTTTTGCAATACATTTGTTATATATTTGAGTTAGGTTACTTGATGCACCGACAGTATTCGTCGTTACGTTCATTATCACATCTGGTCATATGTAAACCTATTTAGAGCACACACCTTGTTTATATTTGCACTTCTACACTTTTTGCACTTAGGACATCATCTGTTGCTATTCACTACACAGTGCATATTGACACACATTCACACACATTTTTTGTGTGCTTTATGCTTTGTGTTTTTTTTTACTGTACTGTATATGGATATTGAATGTTTAATCATTAGTGTATATATATATATATATATATATATATATATATATATATATATATATATGTTGTCAAAGTGATCGTGTTTTTGTGTCATTTGTTTGATCAGGTTATCTTTACCTATTATTAGGACTTAGATTCAGATCAAATAATATTTTAGGTTTGAAATCAGTGAAAATCCTAAGTGGTTGACAAACTTTTTCTTGCCACTTTACTTTTTTTTTTGTGCCACACTTAACATCAGTATGTATATTTCAGCGTTTTCCTAGACGTCAGCAGGGACAATGCATGTATGCTTCTCAATGTGACCTGGAATATTATTATGATTGCAATATTGTATAAAATGACAATAGCAATGACAATATGTTCAACCTTCTCAGGCACGTGGAGTAGGACGTCCCTAGAATTATACAGACATTTTAAATCAATGTTTAACAGATTATATGTGCGCTCAATGACATAATGAGTGAATTTCTGTGCCTTGCTGTACACTGCACCTGCGTTCTGATGGAGTTGTGAGATTAGAAACTGGAGTGAGGAATGGGATCCTAGCTCAATTTCCATATTCTGTGTAAAATATGCCTCATACAGATTTGAGGTGATATAACCTTTATATGTATAAGCACCCTTGGGGGTATGTAGACTTTTCCTATTAAATCATGGTCCCTACAGGGAGGTAGGGAGTTACCTCCTCTTACAGGCCTAGTTAAGCAACAAATTCCAAGTAATTTATTCCATGTTGCAGGTCACCTAGGATGGTGATTGGCTAGCTTATTTGTTTTCCAGAATATACTCGAAAGGTCAACCCTTTAGAGCAGGGGTGCGCAATCTTTTTCCCCTGTGCCCCTCTGCCGGCTCACCCCGCCCCCCCCCCCCCCCCCACTCCCCCTCTCCTTACCTTGACTCCGGCATTCTGATGTCACATTGCCATGGCAACGTGGCATCCCGTGACCCTGCAAGAGAATAGTGTGCGCTGTCCTCAGTCTCCCCTCTCTTCATAGCCCATGCATCTCTCCCTGCAGCTCCCAGTCTCCCCTGATCAGCGGGGAAATATCCACCTCAAAATTAAACAAAAAAAAGGTGCGCATGAGAGATAAAACACAGACAAAATTGGGCAAGTAAACACAATTTATATGTACACTAAAACCATGTACAACACACTTAAATTAAGAATGAATCACATAATCCTAAAAACACACAACACTAAAGAGGGCCAGTCTCAAAGGGGGAGCACTCGTAACAAGTCCCAGTTGTTAAAAAGAACAAGCAGCATAATTTGACACCGCGTCCCCATGACGGCGCGTCACCAGAAGCCATCTGAGCTAAGGTAAGTGAAGTTACAGAAGCCTTCGCCACTCCCCCGGCATTTAATTTAAATGCCTTCGGGAGGTGCGCGGGCCTCTGTAACAGAGAATATTGCATGCACCCCAGTTTCCGCACCCCTGCTTTAGGGGATGACTTAGCAGTAAGGTCTTCTCTTGTCCTGCCCAGCAACAGGAGTAGGGGAAAGGTTATAAATAGCTGGGACCTGGATATCTTCCTCAGATCTTAAGTGGACACGCACTGAGAGGATCTCCAGGGCTCCTAGCTCTGTATATGGGTAAGCAACCTTTCTTGTTTTGTAAGTTAGGGCAAGTCTCCTATATGGGTCCTTCAGACATTACACTAGATCAGGATCTTGCCACAGTAGGAAGTGGGTTCTTCACACAGGGCTCATTCAGGAGACCTGGAAGAGTGGCTGGGGAATTGCTGGGAAAGGTCCCAGCTCTGTTTCTGGCAGCAGGGGAAAGGTTTGAAAAAGAGCTACACTACCTGCAAGCCTCATGGTTGAGGAAACCTGAGTGTAAGTGTCTGCATGTAACAAGAAGAGATATTTGTAACCAGAAAATTGGTTCTGTTGCTATCCCAATTCGGGCTGTTTAATAAAAATTAAGAAAGTTCATGGGGCCCTGTGACAGGGTGAAGTCAACCCCTATCAGTTATGCCTGGGAAACATATGTCTGAGTGCTGCATCCAGCACTCAGAAGGTTAACTCAGAAGGTTTAATCAGGAGGTAAGCTGACACCTGATAGCCAGCAAGGTAGAACAGGATCTTGTTACTGGCAGTAGCTGCCTGTCTTAGACCAGGGCACACTGCTATGTGAGCTGTCAGCCAGAGGGATTTCACCAAAGTCACTACTTCAACCAAAGTAAGGATTGTTCTTTTGTTTTCCTGACTGCTTAAAGTACACTTATGGTTTGGTTATGGTCTAGCCAGCCTGCTAGATAGGCCTGGTGTGTTAGTCAGATCTCCCAATGTGGAGCAGGATTTGTTTTGTTTAAAGGGACAGTGTACCCGCATGTTATGTATGCTGTGGAGAAATAAAGCCACTGAACGTTTTCATTATCCTGAAACTATACGTGTGGACTGTTCCCTGACCTCGGCTACAGGCTACTCGTTGTTGTAGATTATGCCACCAGATATCCTGAGGCCTTCCCTCTGAGATCAGCCATTGCTAAACAGGTTTCTCACAGGCTGTTAGAACTGTTCTCTAGGGTAGGACTGCCCCAAGTAATGTTAACTGACCAGGGAACAAATTTCATGGCAAAGTTAATGCAGGATGTCCTGAAGTTATTGGAGGTAAAATCCGTCAGGACCTCAGTCTACCATCCTCAGACTGATGGATTGGTAGAGAGGTTTAACCGTACTTTAAAAACCATGCTTAGAAAGTTTGTGGACACCGAAAAGTGAGCTTTGGATGAACTTCTCCCTTTCCTGTTGTTTGCGATACGAGAAGTTCCCCAATCATCCACAGGCTTCTCCCCGTTTGAGCTCCTATATGGACGCCAAACTTGGGGTATTCTCGACCTACTGAAGGAATCCTGGGAGGAGGAGTCCTCCCCCTCCAAGAATACCCTTCAGTATGTCATGGACCTTAGAAACCGCTTAGACATGATAGGTCGGTTTGCTAAGGAAAACCTACAATCTGCTCAAGAACGTCAAGAAAGGCAGTACAACCAAAATGCTCGCTTGAGGGTCTTCCAACCTGGAAGATGCTACTACTACCGACATCCGAGAGTAAACTCGTTGCAAAGTGGCACGGTCCTTTCCAAGATCTCCGCCGCACCGGGGAGGTGAACTATGAGATCTCTCAACCAGGGTCCAGGAAGGGTAAACAAATCTACCACGTAAACCTCCTGAAACCCTGGAAAACGATGAGATTGCTGTTCATCCAGCCTCGGGAAGGAGAGACGGATTTGGGTCCACAGCTTCCAAAGGGTAGTACGTACAATGACCATCAGGTTCCCATGGGAGGGCAGTTAACAACGGAACAAAAGTCAGACCAACTAGAATTATGTGACCAGTTCCCAGATGTTTTTTCTGAACTGCCAGGGCAGACTGATTTAGTGTCCCATAGGATTGAGACAGAACCTGGTGTAAAAGTACAGTCCCATCCCTATAGATTGCCAGAGGGCCGAAAAGACCTGGTAGAGAGGGAGATAATAGGCATGTTGGAATCGGGCGTAATTGAGGAGTCCCACAGTGAATAGTGTAGCCCTATAGTGTTGGTCTATAAACCAGATGGGAAGGTGAGGTTTTGCGTGGATCTGCGAAAGGTAAATGCTGTATCCAGATTTGATGCATACCCAATGCCTAGGGTGGATGAGTTGCTTGACTCGCTTGGTAAAGCAGAGTATACCTCCACCCTAGATCTCACAAAAGGATATTGGCAGATACCTCTAGCGGAAGAATCCAAATGCAAAACTGCCTTCGCCACCCCTCTCGGTTTATACCAATTCGTCACTATGCCATTTGGGTTACATGGGGCTCCAGCCACGTTCCAAAGATTAATGGACAAGGTACTATGACCCCATAGGGCATATGAAGCGGCCTACTTGGATGACATTGTCATCTATAGCAGACACTGGCAGTCTCATATAAAAAGGTTAAGGGCAGTCCTAACATCCTTAAGAGAAGCAGGGCTCACTGCAAATCCCAAAAAATGCGCCCTGGGTAAGTCCACTACAAAATACTTGGGCTATGCCGTTGGGGGAGGGATAGTAAGGCCACTAGCTAGCAAGGTGGCTGCCATAACGGAAGTCCCCACACCACAGACAAAGACACAGGTCCGCTCCCTTTTGGGGTTAGCAGGGTATTACAGGCGGTTTATCCCCAATTTTTCAGAAATTTCTGCACCCCTAACAGATCTGACAAAAAAGAGTGCCCCGACCCAAGTTAAATGGTCTTGGGAGTGCCAAGACGCCTTTGACATGCTAAAAAAGTCCCGTCAGAGGGCCCCGCTCTTCGGAGCACAGATTTTAAAGAGCCCTTCATCATCCAGACGAATGCCTCAGAGGTAGGACTGGGAGCAGTGCTGTCCCAGCAATTTGATGGTGTTCATCAGCCGGAAGCTGTTCCCAAAGGAAGTGAGGTATTCCGTCATTGAGAAGGAGTGCCTCGCTGTAAAATGGGCAATTGAGGCCTTGAGACATTATGTCACCGGAGTACACTTCACCCTGGTCACTGACCATGCGCCCGTGAAGTGGTTTAACACCATGAAGGACACAATCTCAAGGTTGACCAGGTGGTACATGGCCCTCCAACCCTTCTCTTTTGATATTCAGCATAGACCTGGAAAGGACCATGGAAATGCTGATTTTTTTGTCAAGAGGAGTGGAGGGTCGGGCTTCAGTTGTGTGGGACCATAGCCACACACAAACAGGGGAGGTATGTGACAGGGTGAAGTCAACCCCTATCAGTTATGCCTGGGAAACATGTCTGAGTGCTGCATCCAGCACTCAGAAGGTTAACTCAGAAGGTTCAATCAGGAGGTAAGCTGACACCTGATAGCCAGCAAGGTAGAAAAGGATCTTGTTACTGGCAGTAGCTGCCTGTCTTAGACCAGGGCACACTGCTATGTGAGCTGTCAGCCAGAGGGATTTCACCAAAGTCACTACTTCAACCAAAGTAAGGATTGTTCTTTTGTTTTCCTGACTGCTTAAAGTACACTTATGGTTTGGTTATGGTCTAGCCAGCCAGCCTGCTAGATAGGCCTGGTGTGTTAATCAGATCTCCCAATGTGGAGCAGGATTTGTTTTGTTTAAAGGGACAGTGTACCCGCATGTTATGTATGCTGTGGAGAAATAAAGCCACTGAACGTTTTCATTATCCTGAAACTATACATGTGGACTGTTCCCTGACCTCGGCTACAGGCCGTCCTGCCACAGGCCCTTTTCCTTTTCTTGATCAACACCCCAGCCCCACACGAGGTTCCAGCACCATGAGATACAGTACACGCTGTATCGCGGTGTACCGCTTAGCATTCCCTGCACACACAAGAAATCTCACTTTAGGCGATAATGAAACGCGATTGGTGTGGGCCCTCTTCTATTAGCTGGGTGTAGAGGTGTTCCATATGTTTTTGTAACTTCCTCTAGTGGGTTACTGCCATGTGGTCCTATAACTAGGAAAAAAAATGTAACTATAGTAAGACTTGAAGGCACTGCATGTCCCTGCCTGTAATGGGGGTCCGTGTCTCCCCTAAATACCTCTTACTGCTGTGAAGCATGATTCGCTATATAAAGACATAAATACATTATGGGGTTAATTCAATATAAACCTATTCAGTATCAATCTGCGCCACCCCAAATGTGGACGTTTAAAAGGGTTCAAAAAGAGCTACGTGTACTCGCCTCTGCACAGAAACAGCATGCTTAGGGTTAAAAATCGGGGACTACTTGCTGTACTCGTCACTCCCCCCACCTGCAATTTGTATTGCTCTGAACTAAAGGACCTGCGTTGCACAGCTGAATTTAATAAGAACCTCTTTAGCCAAAACCTCTCTTGCCCCAAAGGCAGTGGCAAATGAGCTATTGCCATTTTTCTGCCATTTGCGCTCTGCACCTGTTAACACCCCAATTTAATTTTAAGTAATGACCTCAGACCTTTCTCAGCTTTTGACTACTGTTAGTTTGCGCTCCCTTATTTACCTGTGCTCTCTCACTTGTACGTTTTCCTCCACCCCTAGCTCCCTCATTTTCTCCCCTAAACCCTCCTTCCTTATGTCCCATTCTCTTCTGACATCTCCATCATTTTGCAGTCATCAACTCCATCTGCTTCTTACATCACATCCCCATCACTCAAAAAAATCCAACAACTTCCTCTCCTACGGTCTTTTCCTCTCCTTACTATTACTCCTGCTCTATAGTGACAAATCCCCTAATCCGAGCCCTATCCATAAACGAATCCTTTCACATGCCACATCCTACACCATTCCTCAAAGTCTCGATCAGTCTGAAATATTGGGTTGTAGTGAATTTGGATGTGCACTGATCTTGTGTTTTTTTAACTTTTAGCTTTTTTGTCTCGCCCCAACCACATTCAAGTAAATTATATATATTGTGACGTCTCAGTCCCAGCGTCGGATCTTTTGTCCAGATCAAAGGCAGGAAACACTGTACTTTCTAAGCAAGGGTTTATTTACAGGGTACAAAGCAGGTACAGGGTTAACTCATAACACAAAACAGAAACAAGAGACCTAGCTCCTTCCAGGAGTACTGACTAATACTGCTTAGTCCCTAACTAATCGTGGGAGAACTAACTGTAAACTCTTTCCCCACTTTACCCAGTGTACCTGCAGCTGGTCCTCTTTCAGTCTCTCACAAGGCTGTCTTTGTGTGCCTTCCCAGATCAGTATAGCAGCAGTGTCTCTCATCCTCTCTGTTTAACTCTCAGCAGTGTGTGTCTGGCAGCATGGGGGGGGGGGGGGGGAGAGGGGAATCTCTGTTCATTAACTCACAGCTTAACAGACCTTTCCAGAATGATTAACTCTATGAGAGCTGTAAAGTCCCACAACTGCCACAGTCTAGCCCTTAGAGGGCAGTGACGGCATCACAAGATATATATATATATATATATATATATATATATATATATATATACAGTGTTCGACAAACCTTTACATTTGCTCGCCCCGGGCGAGTGGATTTAACCCCCGGGCGAGTAAATATTGGCCCAAGCAGCACACGTTTGGTACTAGGTGGCGAGTAGATTTTTTTGTGTAGCGAGTAGATTTTTTGGTGATTTGTCAACCACTGTGTGTGTGTGTGTGTGTATATATATATATATATATATATATATATATATATATATATATATATATATATGCGAGTACAGTACTATTTGTGCCGGATGCGCTTACCATATAACACATAACAGCATTACTTTTTCCTCCTCGTCATCTCCTATTGCTTCACTAATTTTTCCTCTCCCCTCTCTTATTTCCCCATCAGCTTCTTTTTTTTATTTCCTCCTCCCTGTTTCCCTCCAAGGTATTTGAGCTAGCTGTGCAGCTTTGGCTGCATTAATATTCAGTGTTATTAGGGCTGCATAGTTCACCTGAGCTCACCTGCATGCAGGTGTTGATGCCTTAACTCTTGTGTGTCTGAAGATTAGCGCTTTTCAATGTTTTCAAAGCACTGCAGAGAGCTCCAATATAAAATCATTTCATGTCCGTCTTTTTATGCCTTATATTTCTTTTTATTTTCCTTAGCAATATAGTATTTCTTGCTCATTTGGAATTAGGCAAATTGGTTACATTGATGACTTGATTACTTTAAAATTGGACGGAACAGAATAAACATGAAACACATTCAGTGGTTACAAGAATTTAACACTGGCTGGGGCAGCATCCCCTGGCAATGCCCTGCAGTCAGCTCAAGTGTAAAAAGGTGATCCGGTGAAAGTTGTTGGCGCCTGAAATTGCTTATTAAGGCATGCAACAGACCAGTCTCTTTATGTAATGACACGCTAGGTAATATTTATGTATTATAGTGTACGTGAGGGGGAACCTATATGCAACCAGGTGTGTGGTGCGTTATACCTGTCAGGCTCATAGGAGGCCTGAGCCTCCGCTAGTGAGAGCCTGGGGTGATTCTCTGGAACGTTTCTTCGGTCAGCGCCTCCACCTGTGTAGGATTCTAGGAGTGTAGAATGTTCCCTACACAGGACCCACATATAGTAACCACATACACAGGAGTATAAGTATAACCGTTTACTATATGCAGCATCAACATAACACAATACACGTGCATTAACCATATGCTATCAACTCAATAACTGTACCACTCTGTACCAAAGTCTCAAATGTCAGTCACTCCCACTTAGGAGTGTATACCCTGTGCCCACCACCGTGTACCCCCACACCGTGTCCACAGTATAACCCTTGTCCCGTGGTCAGCGCTGCCACTATGTGTGAGTCCTCTGTTGGTGCACTTTATAACAATACCTGCCCAGTACGGCGGCACCTGGGCTTAAAAAGGATCTTCACAAAGGATCCGGCGATCTCCTGCACGATGTCCGGGTTTCACCCGCGTGGTGATCCGTCAGGGGCGATCCCACCCTGGAAATAGTCCTGCTCTCTTAATGTCTAGGCTTGAGCCCAAGACTCTTGATGGGAAGATTCTTGTCCCATCTCCTAACTGACACTCCCTGTCTGCACACAACATCCAAAATGCATCATGAGAATCTGTCAACCTTAGTGGCGGTCTGACTGCATGTGACAGGGATCATAGGGCAGTCCCCAGAGGCTGCTGGGGGTTGTACTGTAGTCCACTCAGGACCTCTTCTCTATTAGCGTGCATAATCTCTACTGCTCATATCTGAAGCTTTAATGGCCTCCACGACTGCTCTGCTTACGCGCAAGCCTTCGCACATGCGCGAACACATTAAACATGGCGGCATCCTGCCGCAGCTGCCACCGGGAGCCCCCGGGAACGCGGTCGCCCCCGCAGCAGCACACACGCAAGGGGGAAAGAAACCAGCAGACAGGGGGACTTGAGGGACCCTGGCTACATATATATAATTTATTTTATATATATTTTTCCCGGCATCCCATCTGGCATTCACACACTGCACGTCCCTGAGGAACGTCACTCTTTGATGACCGAAACGTTGGATGTGGTGCCATGCTATAATTGAATACAGTACTTCTGGATTTCCTTGGTTGTGTGCTGTCTCATTTTTTCCCGGACTCCCATCTGGTAATATATATATATATATATATATATATACACAGATTTTACCAGATGGGAGTCCGGGAAAAAATGAGACAGCACACAACCAAGGAAATCCAGAAGTACTGTATTCAATTATAGCATGGCACCACATCCAACGTTTCGGTCATCAAAGAGTGACGTTCCTCAGGGACGTGCAGTGTGTGAATGCCAGTGAACCACCTTATATACCCACATATAATAATACATAATCAGACTCACCCGTGTGTGAACATGAAAGCCTGCGAAAACCGCGTGGCTGTGTCTCCTGTGAACCGCAGGTCTGTGCTGGAAAGCACCGCCATCTTGGAATTAGCAAAAAACTTCCTGTTGCAAAGTATGGAAGCCCGTGTGGCATAGAACTCACCACTTGGATGCCACGCGTATGCGCCTGAATTACAGGAAACTATAGCGTGTGGAGCATGCTGGGGATGTAAAACGGACTCAGTTAGTGTCAATACACGCAGCGCGAGCTGTGGCCTGCTGGCGCGCATGCGCTGGCTTGGCTAGTATCAGCCCTGATTGGGAAGCGTCATTGCGCATGCTCAGCCCACTAAAAGGGCCAGTCACGTCTAAACCAAAGCAGACTCACTGCCCAGGAGATACTGAGCATACGTGCGCCGTGTAACGGCACCCTGTGGTCCTAGTGCTCACCCTGAATGTCGCATATACCTGCAATTACTTTAAAAAAGGGGGGATAAATGACCAGTTCCAGCATCAGAGCCACATGGCACAGAAAAAAACACCAATATGACAAATGTGTAACATACATACAAATGATAGCACAAATTGTTTACAGATACTCAAATAAAAATAATTGTTATAATTGCCAAGGCTGTTGATCTGAAATGTTGTATGTGATGCACTAAAAGGTCCACATCAGAGACTAAGAACGATGTGACCATGGGGCATAGGGGATGCAAAGGCGGGCATGTATCTCATAAATACACGTGTAGATACTACTAAAGTCATAATGCAATTTAATAAAATGATGTAACTGACTCCGTGTGATCCTTACAGTGCTCATGCTTCTTCCACAGTGCAATAACCTATGCACCGATATAAAACCACATCACCGCCCTGTATATGAGCTATCAAAACAGATTAAGTGCATACACCATCACCTGGGAGTGACCTCGTGAGGGAAGCATAACAGAGAACACATAATGAAACAACAAGTAGAAAAAAGAAAATAAGAAAAAACGGCTGATACAAAAATTCTCATTAAAAATCCAAAATCACAAAAAGCACCCTAAGTAAAGATCCTCATTTAGGCCAAACGGCGCCATAGTCCTGAGCTCAAAGATGTGCCTTGCTTCACTCTGCAGCAGGAGTCTGTTTCTATGACCCCTCGTGCGGGCGCTGGGACCTGCATAATAGGCATGCACCTAAACGTTGCCAACGAGTGTTTTAGATCTCTGAAGTGTTTTGCCACTGGAAGGCATTTGAACGCAAGGTTGTTGACATCTGATAATAAAGCTGTCCGTATTGTATTTATATACATATATATATTTATACACATATACATATCAACATACATACATGCATACATACATACATACATACATACATACCTACACAGAGAGAGACTAATTTTTCTAAGTATTCATTTGTATTTAAATAAATAGGCTAAATGAAAAACTTAAGTCAGACCTGACTCAACTGAACCTATTTGCTTATTCCTCTAGTGTCTCTCTCTATCTCCCTCGACTCACATTCCTGTGCCTTTTACTTGAGAGATAATCCCTCCTTCAGATATTATATAGTATCAGCACAGTTCTGTGTGCATGTGCATGTTTGACTTGTTAGCTGGGAGCCACATTACACTGACCTACAGAGATTGTTCAGATTTTCGACTTTGTAACCCTTTTAAAGGTGAGTGCTTTTTATCCTTTATTGAGTTTACAAAATAGGTTATAATAAGTAAACAGCATTTCAAGAAATATAGGACCAAACTCTGTATTGTATCTTACCTTCCAAGCAACAGGGAACTTCCAATAGGTTAGTAATATATTCAGGAGTCAAAAGTTGCTCATATGGTAACCTAACTCCAGATGTTACATAGTTACATAGTAGATGAGGTTGAAAAAAGACATGCATCCATCAAGTTCAACCTATACTCAATTTAGACAACATATACTTTATCCCATATCTGTACTTACAGTACAGATGTATTCTGTTTGTATCCGGGGTTTTCCTGAGTGACACTCACTGTACTGCATGTTACATGAGGACAAGGCTAGGTTGAGTGACACTCACTGTAATGCATGTTACATGAGGACAAGGGCTAGGAGGTATGTGTAATGAATGTTACATGTTGACAAGGGCTAGGTTGAGTGACACTCACCTTAGTACTTTATGTACAGTACTACTGTAAGTGTATTACATTTACTGCTAAAGAGTAAAAACGTCTTTAAACACTGAAACCAGTGAACACTTTATAAAACAAAACTTTTTTTATTATATGAAAAACAAACCCAGGAAATTTTTAGTTGATAATTGTGCTCATCCCCACAGCCTTGGGTGTTCCAGGGAAGACGCCTTTTATGCCTTTTATGCCTTTTAAAAAGGCATTTATGTCGTCTTTCACAGCTCGGAAAAGAACCGGGGTCATAATGAAATGACGTTTTATTTCGTCTATAATATTTCTGCGCAAATTCGGAGCCAGTGCTTTCTTGCCCCTATTGCCATCATAATTAACCACCTTAAACCACTGAAGATACCCATCATAACTGGCATGGTGTTTCATAATGAGAAGGGCTAGTATGGTCACTTTTCCAGCGCTTCTCAAAAAGTATTTTTCCCGTATGCTCTGCGGGAGGTCTGTTAGTGTTATGTCTGGTATTGTGCACGTATCAAGTTGCATTTGAAGATGTACTCTCCTGGGTGCTGTGGGTCATGCAGCAGGTGTGCTTAATTCACTGGGCGAGGATAGATGGTCTGTGGGACTTCTCATTTGCACCAGTACAACTCTGGCTGCAGCGGGTGTTGGAGGAAGAGGTGTGCTTCTGTCAGTGGGTGACAGTAGAGTGTCTGGTAGGATGGTTTCCTCTGGTGGTGTGCTTTGTCTTGGCGGCGTGCAGGCCAATTCCAGTGAAGAAGGTGCAGGTGGTGGACGGCATTCCTCCAGGTCACACGGCTGCTCCTGCATCGGAAATACAGGCGGAGGGACAGAAACAAAATAATAGAACCCAACAATGTCATTGTCAATGTTGCCCATGCCCCTCTCCATCACCTCCATTCTCTCCAAAAGTTGATTCATCTTTGCCTCCATTCTTTCCCTTATTGCTGTGTTGTGTTGCAAATTCTTCCGTAGTCACTTAAAGATTCCAGTATGCAACCTACAGAACTCGGCTCATGAAAGGTGTGAGGGTGGAATTGTGTTCTAGCTCTAAGAGGCTGGGTGATCGGAGGGGGACGTCAGTGGGACAGGGGAAGTGTTGCTCTTCAGTTTTCAGAGGACCGTCTGCTTGTGCATCAGTGTGACAGGGGACTTCTGGTTCAACTTCTGTTTGGCTACTGTTGTCAGAGTTCTGTCTGGATGTGAATCGGTGTGGCAGGTCACATCTTGTTCATGTTTTGTTGTCAGAGGGCCGTCTAGTTGTGCATCAGTGCGGCAGGGGACATCTGCTTCTGTTCTGTCAAACTGTATGGGACTGCAGGGACCCCTGCTGTGTTAATCCAATGAGTTTAAGAATCTCACAGAAATGTTGAGGCAATGTTGTGGCATTTACTGTGAGACTGCCCCAGAATTTCTCAGATAGGAGTTCTAATTCTGGTGGCTGCATCTGTAGGTGGTGCTGGGGACTTCTTGTTCATCTTCAGCTTGGGTAGACCGAGGGTCGTCTGGATCGCCAATGTTCGCTTGAACCCATTAAATGTCCTTATTTATGACGGTCCCTATTATCTTCCTGCAAAAGCCCAGTCCAGGATGTTTTGCCTTGGGAACTTTTAGTGCCATTTCTTTAGGCACAGTAGGCTTTCTGGTCATCTTTGCCAGCTGCATTTCTCTTTCTATTCTCAGGGACAGCAGCAGTTAGCCACTTGTTGCGTGTGTAGAATTGGGACTGATCCATGTCAGAAGATTAAGCACAATACAGTAACTGGACAGAAAGCAGTTGTTTAAGAGAATGATCAGCCATTGTGGAGGAGATCAATTTTGGTTGACCTTTTATGCACTGTATCACTCTCGATGGTACAGGTGTTAAAAGAGGGTGTAAACCAGGCCTGCACAACATATGGCCCGCGGGCGGAATGCGGCCCGCCCGGCCTCTTTGTGCGGCCCGCGATGAGATTTAAAAAAATAAATAAACTTTCAATAAAAAAAAACTTTAAAAAAAAAAAAATGGTGGCGATTCCCCGCGGTCCCGGAGGTGATGTGAGGTGCATTGAGGTGAGGTGCATTGAGGTGAGGTGCATTGAGGTGAGGTGCAGGGGGGTGAGGTGCATTGAGGTGAGGTGCAGGGGGGTGAGGTGCAGGGGAGGTGAGGTGCAGGGGAGGTGAGGTGCAGGGGTGATTGGTGGTGCGGGGGGGGGTGATTGGAGGTGCAGGGGGGGTGATAATAGGTGTGGGGGGGGTGATTGGAGGTGCAGCAGGGGTGATTGGAGGTGCAGGGGGGGTGATTGGAGGTACAGGGGGGTGATTGGAGGTGCAGGGGGGGTGATTGGAGTGCAGGGGGGTTATTGGAGTTGCGGGGGGGTCATTGGAGGTGTGGGGGGTCATTGGAGGTGCAGGGGGGTAATTGGAGGTGGGGGGGGGGTCATTAGAGGTGCAGGAGGGGTGATTGGAGGTGCAGGGGGGGTGATTGGAGGTGCAGAGGGGGTGATTGGAGGTGCAGGGGGGGTGATTGGAGGTGCAGGGGAGGTGATTGGAGGTGTGGGGGGTCATTGGAGGTGTGGGGGGTCATTGGAGGTGCGGGGGGGTTATTGGAGGTGCAGGGGGGTCATTGGAGGTGCAGGGGGGTCATTGGAGGTGCAGGGGGGTTGATTGGAGGTGCAGTGGGGGTGATTGGAGGTGCAGGGGGGGTCATTGGAGGTGCAGGGGGATCATTGGAGGTGCGTGGGGGTCATTGGAGGTGCAGGGGGGTCATTGGAGGTGCAGGTGAGGGTGGTTGGAGGTGTAGGGGGGTGATTGGAGGTGCAGGGGGGGTGATTGGAGGTGCAGGGGGGATGATTGGAGGTGCAAGGGGGGAGAGTGATGTGAGGTGCAGGGGGGGGAGAGTGGTGTGAGGTGCAGAGGGGGAGAGTGGTGTGAGGTGCAGGGGGGAGAGTGATGTTAGGTGCAGGGGGAGAGTGATGTTAGGTGCAGGGGGGAGACTGATGTTAGGTGCAGGGGGGAGAGTGATGTGAGGTGCAGGGGGGAGAGTGATGTGAGGTGCAGGGGGGGGAGAGTTATGTGAGGTGCAGGGGGGAGAGTAATGTGAGGTTAGGGGGGGAGAGTGGTTTGAGGTGCAGGGGGGGGGAGAGTGGTGTGAGGTGCAGGGGGGAGAGTGGTGTGAGGTGCAGGGGGGGAGAGTGATGTGAGGTGCAGAGGGGGAGTGATGTGAGGTGCAGGGGGGAGAGTGATGTGAGGTGCAGGGGGGGAGAGTGATGTGAGGTGCAGGGGGGGAGAGTGATGTGAGGTGCAGGGGGGGAGAGTGGTGTGAGGTGCAGGGGGGAGAGTGATGTGAGGTGCAGGGGGGAGAGTGATGTGAGGTGCAGGGGGGGAGAGTTGTGTGAGGTGTAGGGGGGGAGAGTGATGTGAGGTCCGGGGAGGAGAATGATGTGAGGTGCAGGGGGGGAGAGTGATTTGAGGTGCAGGGGGGGAGAAGGATGTGAGGTGCATGGGGGGTGGGATGTGTGTGGTGTGCAGTGGGGTATTGTGTGTTTGTGGAGAGGGAGTATTATGTGTGTGGGTGAGGGGGAGAGATGGGGGTATGAGAGATAGATGGGGAGTATCGCAAAGGTTGATAGTGAGGGGTTCTGGGGGAGATATGAGGATGATGATGAGAGGTGCTGGAGGAGAGATGATGATGATGATTTTACCCGTGCAGCCCAATTTTTTTTCCTTGGAGCATTTCGGCCCTTCTCACTTTACGAGTTGTGCAGGCCTGCCCTAAGGGGTAAGTGTGTACCCCGCACAAACACCAAGGAGGGTTCTATTCTCAGGGACAGCAGCAGTTAGCCACTTGTTGCATGTGTAGAATTGGGACTGATCCATGTCAGAAGATTAAGCACAATACAGTATCTGGACAGAAAGCAGTTGTTTCAGAGAATGATCAGACATTGTGGAGGAGATCAATTTTGGTTGACCTTTTATGCACTGTATCACACTCGATGGTACAGGTGTTAAAAGAGGGTGTAAACGTTACATGACAAATGTTGTGCATACTCTACTTTACTGTACATTCAAATGTGCTTCGTGTAATTTTTTTTCAAAACCCGCAATGCCCAGAACAGTTATTTCTTCTCACTTTACGAGCTGTGCAGGCCTGCCCTAAGGGGTAAGTGTGTACCCCGCACAAACACCAAGGAGGGTTCTATTCTCAGGGACAGCAGCAGTTAGCCTCTTGTTGCATGTGTAGAATTGGGACTGATCCATGTCAGAAGATTAAGAACAATACAGTATCTGGACAGAAAGCAGTTGTTTCAGAGAATGATCAGACATTGTGGAGGAGATCAATTTTGGTTGACCTTTTATGCACTGTATCACACTCGATGGTACAGGTGTTAAAAGAGGGTGTAAACGTTACATGACAAATGTTGTGCATACTCTACTTTACTGTACATTCAAATGTGCTTCGTGTAATTTTTTTTCAAAACCCGCAATGCCCAGAACAGTTATTTCTTCTCACTTTACGAGTTGTGCAGGCCTGCCCTAAGGGGTAAGTGTGTACCCCGCACAAACACCAAGGAGGGTTCTATTCTCAGGGACAGCAGCAGTTAGCCACTTGTTGCATGTGTAGAATTGGGACTGATCCATGTCAGAAGATTAAGCACAATACAGTATCTGGACAGAAAGCAGTTGTTTCAGAGAATGATCAGACATTGTGGAGGAGATCAATTTTGGTTGACCTTTTATGCACTGTATCACACTCGATGGTACAGGTGTTAAAAGAGGGTGTAAACGTTACATGACAAATGTTGTGCATACTCTACTTTACTGTACATTCAAATGTGCTTCGTGTAATTTTTTTTCAAAACCCGCAATGCCCAGAACAGTTATTTCAAAGGAGATGAGCATGAAAATACGTCAGGTGTTCCTGAAAGGACAACAAATAAGCCATATCCAAGCCTGGTTAAATAGCCCAGGCCTCGACATCACTCATAGCTGTGTCTGCTATCATGCCCATGCAAAGACTAAAGCTATAAAGAGGATTCGCTCGGTCAGAAAAGATTAAGTACAGTACTGTATAGACAGTCTAACTGTATATTATTGAATGAGAATATGATTGTTTCTGTTCCCTCCTTTCTCCCTCATCCCCTCTTCCTCCTTTCTCTCTCTTCCTCTTCTCCTTCGTTTCTTTTTGGGACAATTATGTAGAAATAAAAAATGTTTATCCATTGTCATATTTATCTTCAGTCGTGTGACAAATATGTATGCACACTTGTAATCGTTCACATTTTGGTACGATTGTAGGGTGGCAAAGAGGCTTGTGGATGAAATCAGCAATTGAAATGATGAACGTTGTGCTGCCGCAGTTAATGAAGTTTTACAGCAGGATCATAACCTGACAATATCTGAGGAGAATGAGATGTGATTTGGGCTGGAACTACAGATGTGTCAAGTAAAGTGTTCTGCTGCAATATTGTATAATGCAATAGTGTTGTTCAATATGCACAAGTGCGAGTTAACAGCACCTGTACAATTCTATCTTGTCATTGCAGAGTGTATCCAATGATAAGGGAGCCCAACAAGATTAAGAGAGTACAGAAAGCGCAAGCTTGGATCGATAGTGGGGAACATTTTGACAATGTAATATTTTCAGATGAGAAAGATTTGCCACATTTGCCTTAAAAAAAAAAAGTCTATCCCTGAAGCCACGTCCCAGGCACCCACTCAAGGTCCATGTGTGGGGTGCTATCTCTACACTAGGACCAGGGTCCATAATAATATTTGACGGTAATTCTCAGTTTATCATTTTTGGTAATTACATTTTATGTGCTGTGTCACATACGTCCCCCTGCTAGCACGCGACCTGCATACGGGGCAAGGGTTAATACACAACGCTCGCAAGCGCACCCACTCCTCACCCACTCAGGGGTCTTTCAAATGGGTTGTATCTCTCCTCAAGCCGTCCCAATATACCACCGCCACGAACAGCACACAAGTGAGCACGTGACTTAGACATGCAACCAGGGTTAATACACACGGCTACTCTAGCCACCCTAACTTTCTCCTCCGCAAGGAACCAGCGAGTTAGCATTAACCCCTACTCAATTGCACTTTTTCCTCCGCAATAACACAAAGATACGCCCTTTCCTCTGTTACTCGACTGCTAAAACTCTGCTAAGACGCTGACTCAGGCCCTCATTCTCCCCCGTCTCGATTACTGCAACCTCCTGCTGTCCAGCCTTCCTGCCTCTCACCTGTCTCCCCTACAATCTATCCTAAACGCTGCTGCCAGACTCACTCTACTCTTTCCTAAATCTGTCTCCGCGTCTCCCCTCCTGAAATCCCTCTCCTGGATTCTGATCAAATCCCGCATCTCACACTCAATTCTCCTCCTCACTTTTAAAGCTTTACACTCTTCTGCCCCTCCTTACATCTCAGCCCTAATTTCTCGCTATGCACCATCCCGACTCTTGCGTTCTTCTCAAGGATGTCTTCTTTCTACCCCCTTTGTATCTGAAGCCCTCTCCCACCTTAAACCTTTCTCACTTACTGCCCCGCACCTCTGGAATGCCCTTCCCCTCAATACCCGACTAGCACCCTCTCTATCCACCTTTAAGACCCACCCTAAGACACATTTGCTTAAAGAAGCATATGAATAGCACTATGGATAATCCTTGACACAATACATAAAGCGTTGGCCCCCTGCAGACGCACTTACTAGAATTCCCACCTAATGTCTCTGTACGTTCTCCCTACCTACCAATTAGATTGTAAGCGCCTCGGAGCAGGGACTACTCTTCCTTAATGTTACTTTTATGTCTGGAGCACTTATTCCCATGACCTGTTATTTATATATTATTTGTTATTTATATGATTACAACATGTAGTAGTACTACTGTTAAGCGCTATGCACATTTATGGCGCTATATTAATAAAGACATACATACATACATACATCATAACCATCCACTGCCACCACCTGAGGTTATGCAGATATGATAAAAGATCTTAGACTAAAATATCTGGCAGGGTCCCAGGTCCCTGTTTATTATAGGAAAAACTATGCACTCTAACACAAAATCAGTTGTAGTAATATGTGCCCGAATTTAGCAAGTTATTCTCTCCATCATGCACAAAGTTCATTCAGAGCCCAAAGCATTACTTATTAAATGTTTTAATATATATAAAAATACAGTGCTTGAATTACAGAAAAGGTATTACAAAATAAACATACAATTACAATATAAGGCAGAACAGCTTCTTAAAATAAAAGGGGTAAAACAGAAAATCCTATACAGTACATTACCACATGCTATGGATTTTCCCAGAGAGGCACTGGTTCAGAAGATGAGGTCTGCCATGCTTTCCAAGCATGCCCCTGGTCAGATCTGATGTTTTACAACATGGCCCAGACTTAAGTACAATTCTTTCTTAGGACACCTTCATGAGCCCACCCCTTCTACAAAATACCTTGAGGCTGTTATCCCCCAACACTCTGTAGACCTTGATTAATTCAATTAAAACCTTGAGTGGGCCATCCACATGGACACCTCTCCCCAAGTAAATGCCTTTGAAATTCAGAGCAGTTCAAAGAAACAGTTCTGACCTGTTTCAGACTCAGCATTTTGTATTTTTGTTAAAAGTGTAGCTCATTAACGCCTTAAGCACCAGAGGGACTAAAAATACCCAAAGCTCATGACATTATCATGACATTCTGTAATAATGTACTGTATTATATTATATCCGTTTTTCTGTACAGGAATCATGGATAAAAAAAAATTCAAGAAGAGATTATATTTATTTATTTATCAAATGTTTTACCAGGAAATAATACATCGAGAGTTACCTCTCGTTTTCAAGTATGTCCTGGGCACAGAGTTAAGATGACAAATAATATATTGTTACAAATACATAATTACATAAGTAAACAAGGTATACATTATATCAAGACATTGCATGCACAGTTACAGATAATATATATTATAGGCGTATGTAACAGTTACAGACCAGATTAAAATGTGAGACAGCTTTAGTTTTGAAAGAACTTAGACTGCTGGTGGCTGTGAGAGTCTCTGGTGGAATGTGCCAATTTTGGGGTGCATGGTAAGAGAAGGAGGAACGTCCGGATACTTTGCTGAACCTTGGGACCTGTCTTGGGAACAGTCTTTTGGAGTCAGATCTCAGATGATAAGTGCTGTATGTGATAGGGGTGAGGAGCTTGTTCAGATAGACGGGTAGCTTACCCAAAAAGTATTTGAAGGCAAGAGAGGAGAGGTGAACTTTGCGCCTAGACTCAAGTGATGACCAATCTAGTTCTTTGAGCATTTCGCAGTGATGTGTGTTGTTGCATTGGAGATCAAAACAGCATATTGAATTGTAGAGGGTCTCAAGTTTGCTAAGGTGGGTTTTGGGTGTACTATGTCCCCTTAGTCGATAATTGGCATTAGCATCTGCTGTGCGATACGCTTTCTGTCCAGCAGACTTAGGCTAAGGCCCCGCTCCCTCAGTCAGCGCGCCCGCACTGCAGACAGGCGGGGCGCTGACAGACACAGACCGCGATATGCGGTCTGTAGGGAGCCAGAGCAGGAGGGGGGTGGGAGGGAGGGGGGCGGGAGTGGGAGGGAGGGGGGGCGGGATCTGATCGTGGTGCCGTCCACTCCCCCCACACACATACATACACACACACACATATACACATACACATTCACACACACACACACACACACACACACACATACATTCACACACACACACTTTAACCCGCAGCTCCTTCCCTGCTCCCTGCCCAAGGCGCCTCCCATCTAGCTCCTTCCCTCCCCTCATCCCCATTGGCTGACTCGCGTACCATGTGACGCATCGCCGCACGGGAACACAATTCTCTTGTATCCCCAGCTGGCTGACGCGTCACAGTACGTAGTCAGTTGGCAGTGAGGAGGGACTGGGACCGGATCGTGTGGCTAAACAGCAATAGTGAGTTGCGCTCACACGGCCGCCCCACGCCACCGGGCGCAGCGGGTCCCAGCCCTTACGGAGGATTTGTTCCTATAAAGTACACCTAGTTTGGCATAGGTTTTGGATGTCAGGGTATCAATGTGCATCCCAAATGTTAAATGGGAGTCAAACCATATGCCCAATTATTTAAAACTAGTAACATGAGTTAGGGTGGTATTAGCATTGGTTCTGATCTGAAGCTCAGTCATTGTAAGCTTTAAAAATGTAGCCTTGGTCCCAAATACTATTGTTACAGTCTTGTCAGTGTTTAAAAACAGTTTATTTTTGTTTTTTGGGGGAAATCCAATTTTCAAGTCTCAAAAAGTCAGAAAGTATGTGTTCAAGGTCGGAGAGGCAAGGGCTGTGTGCATATAAGATTGTGTCATATGCCATCATGTAGAAAAGAAAAAAGTTATATCTATGGCACTTAGCCCCAAGATGTGCTAAATATGTAAAGAATTATTATTATACAACCAGATGGAAGGTGGTATCCACTTGGGCTCTCCTCATGAAGACGATCAATCATGTAAAGGATAAAAGATAAAAATAGAACATAGTGTAATACAGTAACTAACAAACATATAACACCTCTGACAGATATTAGACACACGAATGCTGAGACAAACAAATGACTGAATTAAATAAAACGCATTTAATACAACAACTATATGTGCAATAAAAATAACACTAAAATGAATGGGTCACATGTGCACTCCAACAATGGCTAGACTGTCCGCTTACCAGACACTAGAAGGTAAAATGCAGTGGATAATTCAGAGAGTATCCCCTCTCGTGATGGTAGACATCAGCCCTTAAGCGTCTCTTACGGTCAGGTGGAGCCTCCGAGGGGGATCCTCCCTGCCTACCACACCACAGACCTCCGCAGGGCAGACGTGCAGGGCAGCGTGTCGCAGGAGCAGGCGTCGTCACATGCGCAACAGCAGCGCAGGATCCAAGCCCACAGCAACAGGCAGGCGATGTCGTAAATGTCCAACTCCGCGCAGCAGCACGAATAGCAGCCGCGGACAAGATGATAGCTGGAATATGTCCGTGGATTTGGTAGTGAGAGTCTGGTAGATGCTGTAAGGACAGCAGTGCACGCATAGACCACCCTACGCATTTCGGAAGACTGCGCTTCCTTCCTCAGGGGTAAAAAAGTAGTGCCTCAGTCATAGAGGTAACTCTCAATGTATTACTTCCTGGTAAAATATTTTATAAATAAATAAAAATAAATAAATAGAATGTCCACATATAAATAGTCCCGGTTTAAAGGTGTAGTACCTCAAAGAGGGGATGGACATGCGCAATGGCAGCAAGGTGAACTGAATGTCTCAGCAAACAGATAATGACAATAACAACACAAAAAAAACACATAAATACTACAAATAAAAACAATACTTATAATAAATGTCAAAGAAGGCTGATAATAACCATTCATAGAGGTGTATATATATATATATATACCAAAACAGGATTGAATGCATGGTGTGCACATACAAATATATTCATGAAATTTCTTTACATTGGCCAATGACTATCATAAACTTGTAGATAGTTCTCCACCATAGGGTGTGCTGTATATTTGATGGTATTTAGCCCAAAAACAATAAGCGACCAATGAAAGCACATAGAAATAGACCACAAATGCAGTACAGTGTATGCATGCATATATATATATATATATATATATATATATATATATATATATATATATATATATATATACAGTGTTCATATATGTGTGTACATATATGTATATGTATATATATATATATATATATATATATATATATATATATATATATATATAATCAAAAAATAAATAGATGATACCGTTCTGTGGCTAACGAAATGCTTTTATTTGTGCGAGCTTTCGAGATACACTGATCTCTTCTTCCGGCGATGTTACAATGAATGAAGCAAGCAAAAGGTATACTTAAAAACAGTGTCTCTTGGAATGTTATCTGTGCTAGTCCTTCCCCCGGTGTGGATGTGTTTTATGGCTAGAGGTGTCAAAAGGTTCCTGAAAGCAAGTGATGTAAGAGTGTGTGAATATAAATGAATGGAGAGCCCACAGTATATACAGTGCTTTACACACAGTTTGGAAACCACTGGTGTATACAGTATGCTGAGTCTGCAGAGGTTACAGTACTGTAGGCACCATAGAAGGAGACACTGCGGAGTCAAAGCACAACTTCATCCATTAACGTAACATTAAAAAAAAGATGGCGCACAGGCAATGCAATAAACAAACATCTAAAGTATATGTGAACACACAGACCAATACTGAATATATATCTTTATACGTATGTACTGTATACACACAGATTGCAGTAAGTTTTCATATAATAAAAAATAAGTTTTGTTTTATAAAGTGTTCACTGGTTTCATTGTTTTAAGACGCTTTAACTCTCTAGCAGTAAATGTAATACACTTACAGTAGTACTGTACATAAAGTACTAAGGTTTTCTAGCCCTTGTCAGCATGTAACATGCAGTTCACATTCAGCATAGCCCTCGTCAGCATGAACCAAGCAGTACATGGAGTGTCACTCAACCTAGCCCTAGTCAGCATGTGACATACAGCACACATTCATCCTAGCCCTTGTCCACATGTAACATGCAGTACATTGAAAAAATGAAAAAAGGATGTGTGCTGCGCTATGCTAATAAAATATAGCAAGTGATCTAAACACAAACTAATTGCTATAGTGTGTGTCATATGGCTGCCTAATCAGTGATTTTGACCACCCTGGTCAAAAAGTTAACATTGTGAAAAAACAGTGTTGAATGGCGCATTTAACTTGAAATCAGATAATATTTATATTGTGTGTATATAAACAATACCAAAAAGGATATCACTGTGAATACAACGTATAAATGACTGTCCGGCTTAATCCACAGCTGCTTGGCTGGTTGAACTCAGCATATGTAAAGAGGAAAGAAATAACATAGTATAATAACGTTTTGGTAAGAGCAGATTATACCAAATGGTACGAGAACAATGAATTCCTCAGAGGTAGGTAAAAGATGCAGGAAGGAAGGTAAAACCATGTATAATTGACATAATCAGGTCCACTCCTCACGCCAGCGAAAATTGAAATCCTACTTACAAGAGAACAGTAGGAAATGTGCATTAGATATTGTCTTTCTTGGGGTAGCTGCTTCTCCTTCTCGGCAAATCCTTGGTAGTCCCATCAGCGCTTATTCCAGACCAGCTGGCAATCACCGTTGGCTCCTTGGATGCTGCGACATCAACTCAGCTGTTCACCCCTCCTACCGACATCCAGCTCACTGCCAAGCTGCTGCCTGGGAGCCCACACAACATTAGCAAACATGGCGAGTTGGTATCCCTCTGGTTTGTTTATATTCCACGGTATATTCCACGGTCACGTGGTCGGGACATCTCAAAGCAGAGGGATACCGGCACCCCGTAACAGGGCCTGTATCTTGGGAAGCAGGGGGTCCTCGGACCTGAAACCAACGCGGTTCTGCTCCGGAGACCCCCTGCTCATCTACACTAGTATCCAAACACACTAAATAAACAATAACTAATTACTGTAGCGGCTAGCCGCTAAGGTAATGAAGCTGCAATAATGTCTTTTTATAATAGTGTGCAGGAGCAGGGGTCTCTTGAGCTGAACCGCATTGATTTCAGCCTCGGGGACCCCTGCTTCCTGTGTTACAGGCCCAGATATGGGGTGCCGGTATCTCCTCCATTGTTTACATGTCACACGTCAGGCGACGTGGACGCAATAAAAATGGCGGTGACACTGGCATCTGATGTCCCTTACTGGGGCCTGTACCTCAGGAAGCAGGGGATCCCTGAGTCAGAAATCAAAGCGGTTCAGCTCAGGAGACCCCCTGCTCCCGCACACTATTTAAAAAAAGACATTAAAGAAGCTTCATTACCTTAACGGCTATTCGCTAAGGCAATGAAAGGGTTAATGCACAATAGCATGTTTATTGGGGACAATTGCCCCCAATAAACATTGTAATACACAATACACCAACCCCCTGTGCCCCCAACAACCCCTATACCCCCCTAACATACATAACAAATTTAAAAAACTGATTTTTTCTAAGTGCTGTCTCTCCACTCATCCGCCGCTTCTCCCCACCTTCTTGCCAACTTTTTGTGGCGGGACGATTTGGAGAGGAACTCAGCATTCTAGAGCGGCGATCAGCTTCGAGAAGCTGGTCGGGGGGCTTATAGAATACAGCAAGTTGGAAAAGCTGGCGATGAACGCCAAAAAGTGGCTTATCGCTGCGCAACTGCCGGAAAAAAAATTTAGGCAAACAAAACCGGCAAGTTTTGCTCATATCGCCAGCTTCTCTGGGCTTACTGAATCGCAGTAGGCTTTTTTTGCGAGATGCTGGCGATAAGTGGCTTATCTGCATTTACTGCATGAGGCCCTCTGTCTCAAAAGGAAGAACATGTTGTGCTGTTGCAGATCTATGATGTTTATGTTTGATTATGTGCACTTCTGAGCAAAGTAAGTAATAACTTGTTTTTCCCAGTCCGGGTAATAAAGGAATCTGTATTTGAAGTTATGTGGTGTGTGGACCCCTCACTGACCTTACCTAGTGTAGGATCCATCATCCGCGCCCCTCCCGACGTGCTCCCAGCTTACCCAGACCCACGATCGGGTGTCCTGCCTCTGCTGCATTCTGCAGCACATCTCGCAGACCAGTCATTACCAGCGTACCTTCAAAGGGCGCGTGCGGACCTCACTCGGCACTAATTCCCGTTCCCGCTGGTGCCGTCTCCAGGCTTCACTCGTGCGGTGACATCAACGTCACGCAGCACCCATCCGCTATGCACGGCACCCATGCACGCTCGTAGTCTCCTCTGTTCCGCTGTGTAGTAGCGTTCACCTGTCTTGTCTCCATCAGCCAACCACAGCCATGCATACTAGGGAGTATGCTTCCTCCTCATTGGTGTGAGCATAACCTTGTTTATTTGCGCTGTGTTAAGTGCAGTCCTGCCTCCTGTCTGAGCCTTGCCTGTCTTGTCCTGGGTTGCCTACTTTCTTGTTCTTTGGATTCCGCTCTTCACTTCTCCTGACCCGGCTTACTAACGACGATCCGTACCTCTCCGCTCCTGACCCGGCTTACCCACGACGATCCGCATCTCTCCAATCCCGACCTTGGATAAAGTACCTGCAACGATTCGTACCTCTCCAATCCAGACCTCAGCAAGTATCAATGACCATCCTAACCTCTCCTACCCCTACTCGGCTACCTCGACCTATCAACACTCCAGACGCACTCTCGTGGCTGTGGGTTGGCGTTTATCAAATCGCCACCTCGGCCTCGCGGTCACGCCATGTTTGTGGTGAGAACATCGTTGCACCTGGAAGGCCAATCCATCACTGCTATTTAGTGCTACTGTAGCTTCCATCCGATATAAATAACACACATTGCTATACCAGCCTTAACCGCAGGAACCATGCTTTTACTGTTTTCACATTTTAGCCGGACAATTCTCAACTATTTGATTGCACAGCACTGGAGGAAACAAATAATTCAAACTTTATGAAATAACATACAGGCGTCGCAGTTCTGTACTTGCAGTGATAGTTCAGAAAGACAGATAGATATACAACCAGTGAGCTAAATATAATTGTAATTAATAATTCTTAAACACTTTGCCATCATGTATCTGTATTACATAGTTACATAGTAGATGAGGTTGAATAAAGACATGTGTCCATCAAGTTCAACCTACTGCTGCGGCAGCTTTTATTCTTACAAATCACCGGCTTTTACCTGGCATGTTCCTGGAATGCCACGCTGTTCACCTGGAGCATGCCGGGCTCCTTTTGCCTTCCCAGCCAGGCGCATGCCAGGCTGACGCGCGGTTGATGTGTTAATTGATAATGGTTCAGGATTTACTAGGCTGCAATGCTTTGCGTGTCCGCCAGATGGCATAAATTCATAAATTGTAATGCAGTATATATATGTATATATATACATATATATACTGTATAACAACAACCCCTAGTTCTGTACTGTACTGTATATGCACATCAATGATACTATAGGCCGGCGGGGGCGAGATGTTTTTGCAGCAGAGAGAGATCCGCTGCTCTCTCTGCGCAAACATCGGCACATTAAAAATTATTTAAAATACATTTTTATTCAAAGTGTAGATGTGCAGGGGGTCTCCGGAGCTGAACGCGTTGGTTTCAGGTCTGGGGACACCCTGCTCCCCGAGATACAGCCCCCTTTATGAGGTGCCAGTATCACTCTGCATTTAAAGGTCCCGATCACGTGACCGCGACATGTAAACCAAGCAGAGGGATACCGGCACTCCCTAAAGGGGCCTGTATCTCGGGAAGCAGGGGGTCCCCGGACCTAAAACAAAACGTTTCTGCTCCGGAGACCCTCTGCACATGTACAGTATAAATAAAACACATATATAAATAAACACTCATTCCTTACCTTAGCGGCTGTGTGCTATGGTAACGAAGCAGCATTTCTGTATTTTAATAATATTGTACAGTGAGCAGGGGGTTCCCTGAGCCAGAAATTAATGCTCAGGGTACCCCCTGCTCCTGCACAATATTATTAAAATACAGAAATGCTGCTTCATTTCCATAGCTGATAGCCGCTAAGGCAATGAAGGGGTTAACCCACCGTGCCCGCTTTATTGTGGGTAGCGGGGGTGGGTGAAGGGGGTATTTGGCCCTTGGTGTGAGTTTAGGACTTGCGGGGGGTTGCGGGTGCACTTAACCCCTTCGCGGCCGTAGCAGCTAATACCGCTACGGTTATGAAGGGGTTAACCCCTACCGCTACCCCCCGCAAGCCCTAAACAACCATCGTTGGGGCTAATACCCCCTTCACCCACCGCCGCTAGCCACAATAAAAAAAACTCACGCACAGCAGCAGCACAAAAAATAAATAAATAAATCTAAATAAATACATGAATATAAATAAATACATTTAAAATACATTTTTATTCATAGTGTAGATGTGCAGGGGGTCTCCGGAGCTGAACCGCGTTGGTTTCAGGTCCGGGGACCCCCTGCTCCCCGAGATACAGCCCCCTTTATGAGGTGCCGGTATCCCTCTGCATTTAAAAGTCCCGATCACGTGACCGTGGCATGTAAACCAAGCAGAGTGATACCGGCACCCCCTAAAGGGGCCTGTATCTCGGGGAGCAGGGGGTCCCCAGACCTAAAACCAAAGCGGTTCAGCTCCGGAGACCCCCTGCACATCTACACTATGAATAAAAATGTATTTTAAATGTATTTATTTCTATTCATTTATTTATTTATTTATTTAGATTTATTTATTAATTGTGCTGCTGCTGTGTGTGAATTTTTTTTATTGTGGGTGGTGGGGGTGGGTGAAGGGGGTATTAGCCCCAACGGTGGTTGTTTAGGGCTTGTGAGGGGGTAGCGGGTGCACTTAACCCCTTCACGACCGTAGCAGTATTAACTGCTACGGTCGTGAAGGGGTTAAGTGCACCCGCAACCCCCCCGCAAGTCCTAAACTCACACCAAGGGCCAAACACCCCCTTCACCCACCCCCCTACCCACAATAAAAAAAATTCACGCACAGCAGCCCCACAATTAATAAATAAATCTAAATAAATAAATACATGAATATAAATAAATATATATGTATATATATACAGTATATATATATATACAGTATATATACAGTATATATACAATAACAATCCCTATACATATATATATATACTGTTATATATATATATATATATATATATATATATATATATATATATATATATATATATATATATATATATATATATATATACACACATGAGATGAACCAATATACAAATAAATGTAGAAGGGTTATCAAAACCATACTGTCCTACAAATAACACTTCTCCATACAGACACACTACATTACAATGAATTTCCTTTAATAATCCTAACTGATCTTACAATCTAAATCATCAAATGACAAAGGAAAATCTCACATTCCAATCAATACATTGCATTTACATTGTATTTATGATGCATAAAATCTATGCACCATATACATTCTGCAAATGAATGTGAACAATATCATTGCAAGCAAAATACAGATAACTCCAAACAAGTCAACTATTTTAAGCAATCAAGTAAACAAAAATCAATATATAAGTACCAACCAGAATACAACATTTAAAACCAACGCTACCCCTTACAATACCAAGGATTACATCTATCTAATTGTAAAAAACATTATACTGTACACACATTGAAGCATTGCAATAAACAACATACAGTACATCCCCTGTATCTCCCTGCCTTGAGTGTAATCTGTGTAAAGCCCCCTCCCCCCTAATGTTTCTGTTAAATCTCTCTGCCTTCAGTGTAATCTGTTTAAAGCCCCCTCCCCCCTAATGTTTCTGTTAAATCTCTCTGCCTTCAGTGTAATCTGTTTAAAGCCCCCTCCCCCCTAATGTTTCTGTTAAATCTCTCTGCCTTGAGTGTAATCTGTTTAAAGCCCCCTCCCCCCTAATGTTTCTGTTAAATCTCTCTGTCTGTGTTGCTGTGAGTGCAGTTTATGTAAATGTGGGGAGGGGGAGTGGGTTATAACCCCACCTCCTTGACTGTGATCTGTATAAAGCCCCCTCCCCCTAATGTTTCTGTTAAATCACCCTGCCTGTATTGCTGTGAGTGCAGTGTATGTAAAAGTGGGGAGGGCGGGGGGGGGGACCCGATGTGCATACTGTGAGGTCTAACCACCCTCCCCCCTACCCACATACTGTTACCCCCCCCCCCATCCTGGCCATGGCCCCTCCGCTTCTGCAAAACAGACACAAAAATTAAAACATCCAAAGTAATGTCCCCTAACCCCTTAATCACCATAGCGGTTATTAACCGCTACAGTCATTAAGGGGTTAACCCCCCCTCACCCACCACTCGGGATGCCTACATACCCTCCCACACTAACCTCCTCCCCCCGTGAGGCCTAACCACCCTCACCCAGTACCCACAAGGGAGGCCTACCCACATACCGTTGGGGAAACACCCCCCCCCCCCCCACCCCCAGTACCCACAATAAAAACAACACAGTGAACCACAATAAACATCATTCTATTTATTAAATACATTACCCACCCCCTGTGCCCCCCCATAAATACAAGATTTATCCTTTTACATACAGGGTTCATAACGCAGCCCCACGCGAGTCCCCGGTGGGCTGGCGGGGCACCTGGACAGACCTACAGGGTACCAGCAGCCCTTTTTAAACAGGTTCTGGAGGCCTGCTGGTGGGTCCCGCCAGCACCATAGCCCCCAGGTGGTCTCCTTGGGTCACCGTGGGCCACAATTGGGTCCCCACGGTAGGCCCAAGGATGTCTGGGAGCCCCGGGTCAGACCCACAGGTGTCTGCGGGGCCTCGGGTGGTTCCCACGGGGGTCTAGGGAACTCACGGGTGCTCACTATGGGTCTGCAGTGCCCCCACAGAAGTGGGACCACACATCATCATCCCCGCACCTACGAGTCGGCGGTGCCCCACAGAAGTGGGACCACACAGCTTCATCCCCGCAGACTACGGGTCGGCAGTGCCCCCACAGAAGTGGGACCACACAGCTTCATCCCCGCATGTGTCACTCGTGGAACCACCAGCCTGATACCCGTGGGATACCCGAGGAAACCACAGGTGGTCTCCAGAGTTCCCACGCAGAACCACGGAACAAACCCTGAATGTAAAAAAAATAAACCTGGCCTATACATTCAATACATACACCCCCCCCCCCAAAACCTACAGTACAATAATGTGCAAAATAACTATTATCCAGATATGGATAATAGATTAATTGCCCATTATTAAAAACATTAACTAGCATATTCAAATAAATAAAGTACTACTGACCTCATCAATACGAAGTGTCCGTCGCCAGCAACATCCTTGTCTTGTCCACAAAATACATTGCCAAAACAAAGCCAATACATTGCAATTACATTCATATATCAATTAACCCCTTAAACACCTTATCGGATAATAACCGCAAAGGTAATTAAGGGGTTAAGCCACACTGCCCTGATACCCACCCTTCACCCATGCATTTGTACAGTGGCTTCATCATGCAACTATATATACAGTATATATATATATATATATATATACAAAGAGAGAGAGAGATATATATATATATGCTGTATATATATACAGTATATACACACACATGATGAACCAATATACAAATAAATGTAGAAGGGTTATCAAAACCATACTGTCCTACAAATAACACTTTTCCATACAGACACACTACATTACAATGAATTTCCTTTAATAATCCTAACTGATCTTACAATCTAAATCATCAAATGACAAAGAAAAACCTCACATTCCAATCAATACATTGCATTTACATTGTATTTATGATGCATAAAATCTATGCACCATATACATTCTGCAAATGAATGTGAACAATATCATTGCAAGCAAAATACAAACACTTCCAAACAAGTCAACTATTTTAACCAATCAAGTAAACAAAAATCAATTAGCAATCATTATTTACATCCCTAAACAATTGACAGTCCATCCCGAACAATGAAACAATTAACTAATTCATGCCTCGAGCAGAACAATTCAGCGTGTGAAAAAATATACAAAGTACCAACCGGAATACAAACTTTAAAACCAAGGCTAGCCCTGACCTCCCTCAAACACACAATACAATATCAACAATTAAATCTATCTAATTTTAAAATACTTTAAACTCACAATAAAGCATAGCAGCATAGACAAATTAATTTAAAACACATCAAATCAAGCTTTTAAAACAACATCATTTCTTACCCTGTATGTATATATCTCTCTAGACATATATACATACATACATACATACAGTGGCAAGAAATTATATACCACAAAAAAAAAATACACATGTTAAAAAAGCTTTTAAAAAAATTAACAAGTTAAATAAAATACATTTCTTTAGTTCACTTACCATTACTTGCCCCCACCGACTCCCGTTGTGCAGCTTACTCACGAACCAATCCACGAACAGGAACCCATAAAATAATAAACCATACAAAAAAATAAACATTAAACTAAAAATCCAAATCAATCCACGGGTCTTCTATTTGTAATCCATCTTTATCTTCATCTGTATTCTTCTTTCTTCTATCTTCTTCCGGGCGGGGCGGGGTCTTCTTTCCATCTGCGGCCACGCCCTGGTCTTCTTTCTTCTCCGGAGGTCCTTCCTCCGCGGCGTCTGGCTGCAAACACATCTCACCAGGGGATGGCCTATAGTATCATTGATGTGCATATACAGTACTGTATGTGTATGTTAGGGGTTATAGGGGTTGTTGTTATACAGTATATACTGTATATATACAGTATATACTGCATTACAATTCATGAATTTCTCGGCTTCAAAGACAACAGCTCGCAAATGCCCCCATGCATTTTTACACGGCATTGCAGTATTGCAGCCAGCGGGAATAAAATGCTTAAATCACGGGAGCGATATAACGCTATATACCCCGGGAGAAAACTATACAAAACCGCACATCACCGGGATATTCCGAAATTCGCTGAGCTAGGCAAGTAAGAATAAAGTTGGTCGGTAGTGTATGATAAATTTAGATGACAGATACTTTATCTTATATCTATACTTACAGTGACGTATCATCCAATGATATCTCATTAGAGGAAAAATAAATTCCAACCTGACTCCAAAAATTGGCAATTAGATTACTCCCTGGATCAACAGCCTTCCCATGTTTACTTATTTGATATATTCATGTATACATTTCCTTTCTAAAAAGATGTCCAACCTTTTTTTGAACAAATCTATTGTATCTGCCATCACAGTCTCCATGGGTAATTAATACCACATTTTTGCTGCCCTTACTGTAAAGAACCCTTTCCTTTGTCGCTGGTGAAATCTCCCTTTCTCCAACTTTAAGGGATGAGCCTGGGTCCTTTATACTGCCCTTGGGATGAATAGTTATTTTGAAAGCTCCTTGTACTGTCCCCGAATATATTTGTATATAGTTATCATAACCCCTCTTAGATGCCTCTTTTCTAATTTAAATAAATCTCATTTAGCTAGCCTCTCCTCATAAGTTAGAGTGCCCATCCCCTTTATTAATTTGGTGGCTCTTCTCTGCAGTCTCTAGTTCCATAATGTCTTTTCTAAGGAGTGGTGCCCAAAATTGTACACCATGTTCAATGTTCTCCATGTTCTTACTAATGCTTTATAAAGGGGCATAATGATGTTTACTTTCCTTCCATCCATTGCCCGTTTAATGCAAGATAAGATCTTGTTTGCCTTTGCAGCTACTGCATGACTTAGGGCACTATTGTTAAGCCTTCTGTCTACAAGCACTCCTAAATCCTTCTCCATCAAGGATTCCCAAAATGTATCCCCATTTAATTTGTAAGTCGCCTGTTTATTCTTGATTCCCAAATGCATTAACATACATTAACATGCATTAACATACATTTATCTGTATTAAACCTCATCTGCCATTTACTTGCCCAAGATCTCAGTCTCTCCAAGTCCTTCTGGAAAGAAATAACATCCTGCTCTAATTCTCCTACCTTACACAATTTAGTATCATCAGCAAAAACTGTGACTTTGCTCTCTATGCCAACATCTAGGTCATTAAAAAAACAAGTTAAAACGCACGGGTCCCAGTACCGATCCCTGAGGTACTCCACTCAAGTCTTTAGTCCAACCTGAAAAAGTTCCATTTATGACAATCCAGGTACAAATATTTTTACCGAGTCCAATTTGCTTTATTTTACAGTGAGAAGCTCCTGCTTCAATCATGTTGCTCCCTCTGCTGGTGCTCTTGGCTCTGATTCTCCTGTTCAGATGGCACAGGGAGAAACAGATACTGCAGAATTTCTCAGATAAATATGTACTGATCACTGGATGTGACACTGGATTTGGAAACCTGCTGGCGAAGCAGCTGGACCGGCGTGGGCTGCGCGTGCTGGCAGCTTGTCTGACAGAGAGAGGAGCAGAGGACCTGAAGAAGGAGACATCCAGCAGACTGCAAACAGTAATCCTGGATGTTACCGACAGCCAGAGTGTGAGCTCTGCTGCTGAGTGGGTCACTAGCACTGTAGGAGATGCAGGTGGGTGAAGCTTTGTCAGGATAAAATGTTATTTAGTAATAGGGATCACTCACAAAAAGGGTTATATTTGTGTAGTGTAGAGACTTACTTTTCAGTAGGGAAATGCTGAGCAAATGTCCTTAAAAGTGTATTTTTCACTCGCAGATATAGGAGGCATTGACATAAAATAATAAAAATAATGAAGGGTAACCTTACTAATATGTTGTGTTGTATTGTGTCACTATGCTTGAACGACAAATCATGCAATGTACCTCATGCAAACATGTATCGTATTTTTTTGGATGCACCAAATGAAGAAATTCAAGAAAAAAATGGTGACTTCTCAGAAGGAGCGTTCTAATTAGGCTTGCATGTTCAGAATATGATTAAGGATCTCTCCTTTATTTGGCATCAAAACACAGAAAATAAATATTGTTTTTATTATTGATGTCCTTGTACCTTTCCCTCTTATTCCATATCTTGCAGGGCTCTGGGGTTTAGTAAATAATGCTGGTATTCGGATTGGCACAGCCCCCAATGAATGGCAAAAGAAAGAGGATTTTATCAAGGTGCTGAACGTCAACTTGCTGGGGATGATTGACGTGACGCTGAATCTACTGCATCTCATCAGAAAAGCCCAGGGACGTATTGTCAATGTTTCTAGTGCTTTAGGGAGACTGTGTACTGTTGGCGGAGGATATTGCATCTCTAAGTTTGGCGTGGAAGCATTCTCCGATGGTCTAAGGTGAGCAACATAAACAGGGAACATTACAGAGCTTGGCCATGATCTATGACAGTAGTTGGGTGAACGACAAATCATGCAATGTACCTCATGCAAACATGTATCGTATTTTTTTGGATGCACCAAATGAAGAAATTCAAGAAAAAAATGGTGACTCCTCAGAAGGAGTGTTCCAATTAGGCTTGCATGTTCTCAATATGACTAAGGATGTCTCCTTTATTTGGCATCAAAACACAGAGAAAAAAAACATTGTTATTATTATTGATGTCCTTGTACCTTTCCCTCTTATTCCATATCTTGCAGGGCTCTGGGGATTAGTAAATAATGCTGGGTTTGGGATTGGCATGGCCCCCAATGAATGGCAAAAGAAGGAGGATTTTATCAAGGTGCTGAACGTCAACTTGCTGGGGATGATTGACGTGACGCTGAATCTACTGCATCTCATCAGAAAAGCCCAGGGACGTATTGTCAATGTTTCTAGTGCTTTAGGGAGACTGTGTACTGTTGGCGGAGGGTACTGCATCTCTAAGTTTGGCGTGGAAGCCTTCTCCGATGGTCTAAGGTTAGCAGGGACATTACAGAGCTTGGCCATGATCTATGACAGACAGTAGTTGGGTGGCCATCAGCGTACTGTATCTAACCTTTTAGGACGTAATGACATGACCATATTTCCATTTATTTATTTGATTTATTTATTTGTTATTTATCAAATGTTTTACCAGGAAGTAATACATTGAGAGTTACCTCTCGTTTTCAAGTATGTCCTGGGCATAGAGTTAAGATGACAAATAATACATGGTTACAAAATACAGTTACATAAGTGAACAGGGTATACATTATAAACAATACATTGCATGCACAGTTAAAGAAGATGTATATTATAGGCGTATGTAACAGTTAAAGACCAAATTAAAATTCCTTAGTTTTGAAAGAACTTAAACTGGTGGTGGATGTGAGAGTCTCTGGTAGGTTGTTCCAG